>NW_026899396.1:0-80911 GCF_033153095.1 Gastrolobium bilobum
GAGTGGAGTACAAATGCTTCAGACTCTTAATGACATGTTTGCTGCGTCTAGCAGCTCTGCTAGACAGAATGCAGTCGGTGCAGGTTTTGCTAAGAGTCTTGTTAAATCCAAAGGGAAACCCAAGGGTGGTAACAAGAACAAAATGACTTGGTTATCAGTTGTCAAACCAGTTGCTATGAAGAAGCCGCAAGGCAAGTTCTTCAAGTGCAGACTGAAGGGATACTGAAAGAAAAATTGTCCAGAGGTGATGAAAAGAACCTGACACGGGCATATCAAGGCCTGATCAGTTAATGAATTATTGATTCAGGAATCACTGATTATGTTTGTTACTCTTTGTAGTAGTTCAAACATGGCATACCTGTCAGCAATGGACATAGATATTTTAAGCTTGAAAATGGAAACTTGTGTCTGCATTTGCAGTAGGACAAGTTATTTATACGACTATGGTTTTGAGTGACTGTTTATTTGTTCCGGATTTCAAGAGGAATTCAATTTTTGTTAGTTGTTTTGGTTAAAACATGGGTTGACAATGCAATTGATTCCTCAGTTACATTTCGAAGTTCATCTTCGTCTTGTTTGTTCTGGTACATTGTTTAAATAGTCTTTATTACCTATGTCCTATAACCTTTTTAAATTTGTTATGTTGAATGGAAAGGATGATGAACAAGGATTTTCACCAAAGAAATAAAAGTTTCAAATGAAACATAACTTTGGCCTTTGTGATTGAGTCACATTATCTCAAGTAGAAAATATGTTTTTGTTAAAAGAGATACTGAAAGTTCAAGAATCTTTTAACTAACAGCTACATGTTAGTCCTATTTGGAAGGTAAAGTGGCCAAGCAATCCTACAAGGGCCAAAAAGGTTTGCGCAACTATTCAACTAGAATTGGTACATACTAAAGTATGTGGACCACTTAGCGTTCAGACCAGAAGAGGTGATGAGTACTTCATTATATGAATGTTTACTTTGGATTTGGACAGATGAACCAAGTGTGCCATAAGTCTAAAACTTTTGGAAATTTCAGAGAGTTTTAGTCTGAGGCAGAAAAGCATGTAGGTGTTCAAATCAAAACACTTTGGTCTACTAAAGTGTTTGGCTACCTGTCTGGTAATTTCAGGTCTTACCTGATTTAAGAGGGGATTGTTTTCGTAACTGTCAACTCTAAGAACGTGTTAGTTGAATGAAGTTGCAGTATGCAAAATCAAACATTTCTAGACTTGGTGAAGATCATGTTCAGTTATTCATCTTTGCCAATATTGTTCAAGGGAGATGCCTAAGAGAAGGAAATGTACCTTCTTAACTTGATTCCGTCAAAGTTTGTTGTAAAGACACCTAAAGAATTATGGAAAGGGTGCAAGCCCAAATCAAACCATATTCGGATTTAGGGTGCTATGGCACACGTCCTACAACAGCAGTCAAATGAGATGGAATCTTGTATGGAAGAGTGCATATCTTTTGGCTACCCTAAGAGAACTAGGGATGATTTCTTATTTAGTCTTAAGGACAAGATAATCTAAGTGAGCACTCACATGATTTTCTTAAAGGAGGACTAGATAAGAAATTATAAGCTCTGAAGTTAGGTTATTCTTGATGAGATTTATCTCAGATCAAGAATTTTCAGAATCTATAGAAGCTTCATCCACTGTTCCCTTGATTGTTCAAGAGGGGATAGATATATCTCTAAGTGAACAAACAAGAGAACCATGATTGGAAATTCAACATGATAATATATAAGTGAAACTAGTAGAAATATTAGTATCACATGTAAAGGAACAATATCAAGGATAAGCGGATCCTCAAGAAATTGAAGATCCATCATTTGACCCATTTCTTGTTTTACCTATAAATACACAAGGTCTAGTGCAATACATTCGTAGTGGGAGAGAATCTTGTTAACTCTCAAGTTGTCTCTTGTTGAGTGATATTGATCCTACTAGTTACGATAATGCACTAGAAGATGTTGGTGATCAAGTGTTGCTCAGGCTATGAACAATGAGATGAAATACTTGTATTTCAACTCTGTTCGGTCCTAGTAAAGACACCAAGAGGGGTAAAACCCACAAGGTGCATGTGGACATAAAAGGAAAAGAGAGGATGGACAGGAAGGTGAAAACCTTTAAAGCTAGCTTGGAGGCATTTTTTGCCAGACGCCATGCTTGAGTCTATCCAGATTCTCTTGGTTGCTATAAGTCTCAATTATGAGATTTCATTTTGGGAGTTGGATGTCAGGATATCTACATACAACAACAAAAAGGGTTTATAGCAAATGTGTAGGAACACACGGTATGCAAGTTGTGAAAGTCTATTTCATAGACTTAAGCAAGCATCCAGGTCTTGAAACATCAGTTTTGATCAGGTTATCAAAATTTTGATTTTGAGAGAACCTTGATGAATGATGTGTATTTGTATGTAAATGATACAACAGAAGACAGTAGCTTTTCTGGTACTTTATGTAGATGATATGCTCCTTATTAGAAACAATGTAAAGGTAATATCAAGCATAAAGGGTTGGCTAAGTTAATGTTTTGGTATGGAAGTACTGGGGAAGCCAATTATATTCTTGGTATAAAACTCTTATGAGGCCGGAAGAATAAGTTGTTGGCATCATCTCAGGCTACTTACATTGACAAAACTCTTGCCAAAATTCAACATGAGAATTCTAAGAGAAGAATTATAATTCTCAGATGTGGAATTCATCCTCCTAAGGAGTGACCAAAGACTTCTAAGAAGGAAGAATGCATGAGCAAGATATCTTATGCTTTGGCAAAGGTAGACTCACGCATATCATGTTGGGCGTTAAACCAGACATCTGTCACGCAGTGGGAGTAGTGAGATAGTACCATTTTGAACCTAGAGGAATACTAGATTATTGTTAAGCATGTACTCAAGTATCTTTGGAGAACGAGAGATTATATGCTGGTATATTCTAGTGGGAGTCTTGAAAAGCGGAGTTTTCAAAAATTCAGTTATTTCAAGTGGATATTGACTCAAGAAAATCAACCTCGAGCTATGAGTTTTTCACTAAACTCAGATAGCATTAGAGGTGGATCTTGCAGACCCAGTTACTAAGAGTTTGCCTGAACTTGTGTTCAAGAGGCATGTTACTTTTTTGGGTCTTAGGAAGATCCCAGACTTGCATTAAGCAAGTAGGAGTTATTGGTTTCATTGTGCTCTTGGAGTAAGACGATGAAACAATAAAATCATTTTCTGAATTTCATAAATAAGGTTTTATTTATTTATTTTGCGCACTATTTACAAACATAAAGGTCCGGATCAAATTGTGGAGTATATGATCATATGGATACGTTCATAGAGGACATGATCATAGGTTCTCACAATTGATGAATGGATTCACAGCTGTTAAATAAAGTTGGGCACTTTATTTAGGCTGCAATATTTTATGAAATGGTTTTGTCTGAATCATTGTAAAATATTGGTGTGAGTTAACATTCACATTGAAAGGATCAAGGAGAGATTTGATTAAGGTTGTTTTTCTGTCATAAGGTATCAAATCTCTAGTTAACTATAGTTATGTAATTGCTCTTAATCCTGAGTTTATTATAAATAGGTAATCAAGTAGTTTTCATTCTTTGATTTACCAACGGGTGAGGTTCGATCTATTGACGGCCAATAACTCGGTATTTTGGGAGTGTGATTATTTGATTATCGGTATTTATGAGATAAACAACATGGAATTTGTAGGATATGTCCCCTTGATATGTTTCGGTACTTGGATATTAAAGACACTGGCCAGTGCATGTAATCCATTAGAGAAACTATCATAGTCAATGGAATAAATAATTGATTGAGTTACAGAAAACTTGTCAATCAATTATAGACATTCTACAAAGGGGCGATGCATATTCATGTTATAAGTGTTGTTAATCTTGGAGTTCAAGTTCGGGCTTTTAGTGGAGTAGCACCGAATTAGATAATCATTCGTTGATTATCAGGAGCCTTGATTAATAACAGATGGTAGATCCCCAAGCTAGCTTGAGACAAGGGATGGGGTATTTTTCGGATAGATGATGACTTATGGGTTACATGATCTTGGGTTTTACGACTCAAGTTTGTATCCAAAAGAGCAAGTGGGAGATTGTTGGGTTTGCTCTTTTACTAAAGCCCAAATGGGTTATTAGTATGAGAAGAGCCCAAGGAACCTAGAGCCCAATGAGCTAGGGTTTCTTGGAATCCATATAAATAGTACCTCTTAAGTCATTAGCCTCCAGAGGTCTTTTTTGTGAGAAAGAGGCAAGCTCAGAATCTAATCAGTGCCCACACACTTCCCCTTCCTCCTCGAGAGATAGTTTGGAAGATCTTCCACAATCCAGCTTCAAGGAGGTTGTTCGTGCTGCGACGCTGAGGTGAGCTGTTCGTGAAGAGGAATCCTACAAGGGAAGATTCTACACGAGACCTGCGCACCGAGAGGTAATTGTGAAACAAGGATGATTCGGTAAGCATACCAATGTACTAGGTCCTAAACCGCTTCCGCATAAATCTAAGATTTCCTTCATTAACAAATGAATTGGGATTGATAAAAAGAAATTCTTATTCTCCAAAATGATAATCAAATATTGCACAAGTCTCAAATAATTAAAAAATATATATAAAATCATGAAATTGCTACTAAAAGCAAAAATAGTCCTAAAAACCTAATGCATCCGGGAGTGACCATCTTAGAATGGACTCAAATTTAATCAACCCCTTAGAATGGGCTTTCTAAACAAGACTTGTTGCTTTGTCATTAGCCCCAGTTTTTTTTTTTTTATGATTTTTGGAGTTGTTTTTATTAAGTTTTAAATTTTTTAATTTATTTTATCTTTTTATTTTCATAGATACAGTTTCGTGATTTCAATTATTTTTTTTCCTATTTAAGAATATTATTAACTCTAATTTATTTAGTTATTTTCCCCCTTCTATTTAGCCAATTTCACGTGCGTTTCGTGATCAAAACCTTTCGAGATGATTCCGAAATGTTAAAACAATAAAAAATATCAATTTTAATGACTTTTTCTCAGTGGCTCATTTCCATGCAACTTGTCAAGTTTCAGCATTATAATCTTTTTATTGAATTATTAATAATTAATCCGAGAAGTCGTTAGAGGGAAAAGAAACAAAAAACTTGGGTCTGTTTGAATTATGTTTTGAAAAACAGTTTTTGATTTTCAGAAAAAAAAAACCGCTTAATAAAGTTTCTTTTGTAAAAATAATTTTGAAAATTATATCTTTTTAATTTTTAGAATTAAATTTGGAGAATATGAGGTTCATTTAAATTCTGTTTTCAAAAATATTTTTTTTAATTTTCAAAATAAAAAAAGTTGTTTGATAATGCTTATTTTGTAATAGTTCTAAAAATTATAATTGTTTTTTAGTTTTTTGAATCAAATTTAGAGGACATAATTTAAATTTTAAAACAAACAAAAAAACACGAAAATACCTCTTTCATTTACTACTCTAAAAAACAATTGTACGGGAAAAAAAAAACAGAACATATACAGAACATATTCAAACAAAAGGCTCTGTTTGATTGTTGTTTTTAAAAATAGTTTTTCAGTTTTCAGAACAAAAAAACAAAAAAACTCGTTTGGTAAGGTCTGTTTTGTAAAAAATATTTTGAAAACTATAACTGTTTTTTTTTTTTTTAGAATCAAATTTAGAGAACATATCTGAGTTGTTTTTGTTTTCTGTTTTGATTTTTAACTTTCAAAAATTAAAAAATATTGAAAATATCTGTTTCCATAACTATTTCACAGAACAGTTTTATGACAAAAAAAAAATCAGAACAAAATCAAACCTACTCATCATCCAACCGAGCACGTACTAACCCAAAACACCGAGTGAGAGATAGTGCGTCCTACTAAATATAAACATGTTCAAAAAGTGATCTTGTATCTATTAAACAAATAGAAAAGGCATATTTACACTTAAAGTTTAGCTGTGTTCCAGAGTCCACGTCAATGTTTCGTGCTGTTTCAAATTTTCATTGATGTCTACTCTGATAAAGTCACATTAATGCTTAAAATGAGGTTTTTGCCAATATATATTGACTCACAGAGAATTATTTTGCTTCAAAAATTTAGTTTGAATTCTTGCATCCAAAAATCCTCTCATAATAAGTAACCTCTTAACACCAACAACAATCCCCTCTCTTTTAACTTTCACTAAGAAAAAAAAAATCAACTATATTCTATTATTCTTAAGTTTTCCATTCATAAAAAAAAAGAAAATCAACTATAGATATAAGCATTCATATTCATACAAAACATGATTTTCAAATTTGAGTTGCAACCCATATACCTATCGGTTCCGTAATTGCTTTGTTATCGAACAATTGAAAAGCGAAGAATTTGTTGAAAGAAAACTTGATGTATACTGTACGCAACACTCAAAGCGGCTACTATATCAATTGCGGCCACAATTACCACAGATTTGAAACGCATTTTTGTTTGTCCTACACTGTTAAGATTCTTTCTATTATTCACTTTTTCTAGTATACAAATTTCCATTTTGATTTAGTCTACAATGGTGTTCTTTTAACTTGATTTTCGTTTCTTCAGATTTCACATATACAATCTGAAAATAAATTAAGGATAAGATTCCTCTCTAACTGCTTTCACTTGAATTTATATACTTATCCATAATCTTGTTTAAAAGTAGTAAGCTAAGACAAAACTCTTAGCTCATAAAATTTCTTTCAATAATTATTCATGGGAGTAGTTTGATAAGTTGAAAAGTGGCTACATTCCAAGTCATGGTGGGGACCAATATATGGCATGTGAAAATGGAAGCAATATAGAAAATCAAATGATACTTTTTCAGATAAAGCATTAATAAATTCCATTTGAATGACGTAATAAGGAAAGCACGGTTGTGTAGATAACACCCAACAATGGCATATCCACATTATCAACATTGTCATTTAGCATAATTTTGAACGTATCGTATGTCGCTTTCACAATGGAAAAAGAAGGGACAATACCCTTTGTTCTATTGTTTAATTACCTCATTTCATCTTTCTTTCTTTTTTTTTTTCTTTTTTTTTTTTGGTATTCCCCTCATTTCATCTTTAAAACCATAAAAATGAGAAAGGAAATCATAAACATTCCTAACCCAATAGAAAAATAGAACAAAAGGGGGGGGGGGGGGTGGTAAGAAGCATACCTTGCTCTATTGTTTCATTTGTGCTTGTTTACCTCATTACTCTAGGAAAAGAAAACCATAAACATTCCTAACCCAATAGAAAAACAGAACAAAGTGGTGTGAAATGAAGAAGCATACCTTGTTTGCATGCTCTTTTTAGGTTCAGCTACCTATAGTGTTTATGTGCATGGGAGTGGGACCTCGTTTTGATTAATCAAGGGGCTAGTCAAAAGTCTTGTCATCAAAGGGTATCAATTAGTGGTGGTCCATGATTTTCCATGGAGGGAGATACATGGGAATGTGACCCACACATATACATAATGAACCATTCAAGAAATTCTATGGTTTAAGGTTCCTTTTCCTTGGTGCTTGAATTTAGATGCTAGTGTAGTGTTGAACACGGCAGCACAAAGAGGGATATATGGGTCCAAAAGTAGGCACCGTCTATTATTGACGTGAAATTGATTGGATTGGACAAAGGCAATTCGTTTTCCTCCATGCATTCACAACCTTGACTACTATCTTTTTCTTTTCTTTTTTCTTTTTAAATTATGGCATGTGTGTGTTTCCATATCTTTTAAGTGTGAGAGTAATTTCTTTTTTTTAATGTAAATATTTTCTTCAGTCAAAAGAGCTGACATTAATATTTGAATTCATATATTATAAAATTTACTCATATGGAATTTAGTCTCCTACTAAAACACATGTGGTGAATTAGTGTTTGTAACTTATTTCTAGACAAAAAAAATATTATTATTATTATTATTTTAGAAGATAAAAAGTATATTTTAAATTAAACTAAGAGAATGTTATATTTATAAATTCTTCAAATTATATTATATCTGACTAATAATACACTATTGTAATATAATATCGGTCAAACATAATATAATTTATAAGTTTGTAAAAAAAAAATTGTGAATATGAACACACAGTTATAATAACTTTTCTGTTTGTGGCTCTTACAGAGATAAAGGCATGCATGACCACAAGCAGACGCGTATTAAAAGCTGCATGTGATATGTCCTAGGTTTTTCCCTCGTGGGTTTTTAGATTTGGCACGTGGTATATATTATACCAAGAAATGATATATGAAAATATATAATGCTACATACATCTTTTTGGTAATTAAGGGTTTATTCTTAACATCAACTTAATTAAGTATTTAAAGCATCGGTTAAAGATATAATTGAAATTTGAAAACGAACTAATTGATTGATTATGCTTGACTAAATCACTCATTACAATCAGAATTTAAAGTACAGTTATTGCTATCTCAATTCTTTTTCAATAAGCACATCAATTATTTACAGGAAGACTAACAACAGTTGGGTGTTATGTGAAATTTAAATTTTGAATAATATAATAATTGAGAGAATTTTTTTCATCTCAATAATGCTTGAGATGATAGTTTCACAATAATACAAATCAAAATATCTTGGTTAAAAAATTTATTAACATGGACAAGTTGAGATTTTGTCATTTCAACTCTAATTTTTTAATCAATAAATCGTGATTTCCTTTATTTACTTTTTTGGAATTTTTCTGTGTGATCTTTTTGATTCAATTCGCTTGCAGAGACATGGGCGCCAATGCGATGAAAATATTTAAAGAAATAAAACAAGTCCTATAATATAAAATTAGAAGAACGTACTTATTTATTCATTTTTATCTTCTACTTCATCTATACAGTGATTTGAAGAATCTCTGTATTTTTTTCAGTTTACTTATTACACATAATTAATGAACAAATCAAACCCATGTCATCAAGATTTAATTTTAAGAGGTCAATTTGCTTTATTGTCAAAATTGGAGATATAATTAATATACTTAATTTGAATATCTATAGACTTTTAAACGATATTTACTTAATTTTCTTCTTTTGTGTATTTTTTTTTTCTTCTTACTTAAATTCAACTAGCAAACAATATATAAATGTTTGCGAAAAGGAACAGTCGTTTGAAAGCAATTAATAATCAACTTTTTTTAGAAAGGTTGAAATCTAGTGTTTCTCAAAGCAACATTTCCTTTATTTGGATATTAAAATCTACATTAAATGGAATGTTAAATGGACCCCAAAAAACAAAGAGAATCTTTTTTTTTTTTTTTTTTTTTTGAAAAAAAGAGATAAGACATTTAGAATATGTGAAAAGTATAGTTTTAACAATAATATCAATTTTCTGAAAACAGTCATTGACCTTAGAATTTAGAAAACATTCTATGATTGCTGCTGCATTCGTATTAGACTCAAAACCAGTCTTATTTATATCTGTGGTCTTCCTTTAAGGTTCTTTAGCATCTCCAGCTAGCATATCTCATATATGAACAAAAATGAAGAATTCTACGAAAAATGGTGTAAGGCAGTACCACAAATCGGAACATCCACGCCTGCGTTGGACACCTGAACTCCATGAATACTTTGTTGAAGCTGTGGAAAATCTAGGTGGAAAACACAGTAAGTTTTCCTTCATGTACATGTTCTAGGGTTACCAATTATCTCTTCAGGTCCATGTCTATTCCTAGAAAATTGTTTTTTCCCTTCATGCTTGTTAATTAACCTAGTTTCTTGCATGTGTGTGAGTTTCATTTAGAGTTTTTTTTTTTTTTCTCCCCCTGTAATTCCTCTTGTATACTCTTTCTTACTCAGGCCAAGAGACGTTTTTTTTTTTTTTTTTTTTTTTTTTTTGTGACAAGAAAAACAGAAAAAAAAATCTATGACATATATGGGAAGCAACTTAATATAACATATTGCAGAAGATTTATGCTAAAGAAAAGCAACACATACAGGTTATAAAGTTATATTCTTCACTGTGTTATTCTGTTGTTGCAGTTTAATCAGTGATTTTGAGCTTTTCGATTGGATTGGTCGATTAATCCAATAACTGATAGTAAATTTTTTTTAAAAAAAATTATGTTGTTTCATTCTCTTTCCCCTCTTTTGTGAGTGTTATATAAAACAAGAGGGGAAGGAATTGTTTGCTATGCTTCAACAACTACTTCTGACAATTTAGCAAACTGGTTTTGCAGAGGCAACTCCAAAGCGCATTTTGCAGATGATGGAAGTGAAAGGACTGAGGATCTCTCACATTAAAAGCCATCTTCAGGTATTATATAGTTCACCCATGTGGTCCAGTCATAATTTTTCTTGTTCATATACTTTCTTTTAAAAGTAAAATCCAAGATTTACAAATAGTAAATTTTTTCCTAATTTGAGATATTGGCCCTGTACCTAGATTAGTTCTCCTCCCTTAAAATGAAAAAGTTCTTAGCTCTTATCTCTCTATAAATCCATCAAAGCATGAGACAAAAAAAAAATAAAAAAAAATAGGGTCTAGCTAGGGTATTTTTTCAGCACCTACAATTATTGCTGAAACGAACAAAACAAAAAGAAAATACTGTAGTTGTGGAAAGCAAAATTTGTCTCTCCACAATAGCCTGATATATTTCGATGATGATTATATTCCTTTACTTTTCAGTTCATGACAAAAGTTCATTAAGAGCTATCTGATCCTATTATTAACCTCACTTCTTTATGCTGTTACTTTATTTGGTAGCAAATTAACAAACACATAACATTCTGGCCTTTTCATTATGTGAAGAATTTTAGAAATAATCAATATTATCACATTTATATTTATATTACATTGCAGGTTATACGTCTTCCTCATCAAAAGAATAAACAAAAGATCATTACTTTAGTTTGCAGTTTTTTAAAAATGTCTTTCTTGCATGCGCAACATAAATAAATAATAATATAATCCATGTACTATAAAGGTTAGGTACATGTGCATATGCTTCACGAAAGGGTAAATTAGAAAGAAATGAAATTCCTTTCATCCCCATTTCTAACTCTACCTTAGCAGAATCTATGAAAGCAAATTTGTTTCATTGTGTAGCTAACTTTTTCAGATGCCAAAAGTGCACATCCATGTAAGCTTTATAGAAAGGGAATTACTTTCTTTTTTTTTTTTCTTTTTCTTCAGGCTTGAAAATCGTTTCTAGCTACACCACTCTTCAGTTTTCTAGGTTGCAAGATTACATACATGTTACACACTCTTTGTTAATACTACAACTTTATAGTAATAATATGTGATAAAGTAAACAGCCTTGGTATTAGTAATAACAATTCCAATCTCTATATCTTAATTAATAAATCCATACACTCGAGACAAAATTTTGTATATAATAAGGTCCAAATTATCAAGAACAACCTTCTAAAGGAACATGGTTAAATAACACGGCACATAAAGAATGATATTTGCTTTGAACTAATAAATTTTAATTCAAAATCCCTTTGTATATCCATCTCACATTCAGAAACCAACTATGATCATTCATTAACTCTTAATCTATTTAGTTTGGTTCAGTCTCATTGTAAACTCTTTTATATTATTGGGTTATATTTATTTCATTCAACATGAGATAGCTTATTTTCCTACAAACACATAACAAATGTAGATCCCATCTCTATTTTTTTTCTCTCCAATCATTTGTGGGTCTCTCTTATAATTTTGTTTCACTAACATAAGATAACTCATTTTCAACAATATAAGAAAAAGATTTCCCTATATTATTATCTATATGAGTTGTAATTTTATGATATGAATTTGAGTAGAGGTCATGAGAGAAGAAAAAGGGGAGGATAATAAGGTGATATTGCAACACATAATTGGATTTCAATATAGAAGACTTTTACACATCAACATTAAACTAAAAACGGATGTACCAATGTATCAATTTGCACAATGTGATTGTCATAATTGGCTTGCAAAAGACCGATAAAAATCAAGAGGCCACAAAATTCAAAGATCAGCCATTATAATTGGCTGGCAAGTTATATATGTGTAATTGTGAACATTACTCTTCTTTTTAAATTAAATCAATAAACTAATTTACTTAGAAGTATTTTGTATATAATCTTAGAGAAATTTTGGTCTGTTAGATGTACAGAAATATAAAGGACCATACAATTCTCGCTCCAATGTATCATTTGCTGGAAGGAAATGCACATGGTAACGATCTTCCAAGCTGCTCCGTTTGTTCACCCCAAAGGTAATGACTTATCTCTAAACAATTAGAAATGAATTATAAATAGACCCTCAATTATAAAATGTAAGAGTTAATTTTTTTTAACATGATCGTGCTATTTAATTGTTTTAAAACAGCTTAATTATCTAGTGTCCAGCCAATACAAATTAATGATATGCTTTTTGAATATCAATTTTATGGTCTCAACTAATAATGGATAGATCGTTAAATTCATATGCAGATTCTTATGCTTTTTTAAGAAATTTGAAATAAGTTCTTATAGTTCGATTAGGACTTATATATATTTGAGTTTCTATAATTTCAAAAACTTTTTTAATTAGGTATTATGACACTCTAATAATTAACAAGTTGGATTCAGGGACTCCATTCATTTTTTATTTGAAACTGTAAAGGTCCAATTATAATTTTAAACCATATAAAATTATTTGAAAATCTAAAAAAAAAAAAAAAACAAGTCTAAGGACTGAGGTTAACCTAACTTTATTGATTGAATACCATTTCAGTTTTATTACTTTTTTTTTTGGATACATTCTTACTTTATTAATTAATTTGTTTTTTATTATATGGTGATCATTTAACTTTTTTCACATCCTTTTTCATACTTTTCAGATCACGTGGAACTAAATTAAGAGCATCAAAATATGAATCGAGGATTGTCAATATAGAAGAGAATAAAGGACTTTCACAAACCAGTGAAGATCATGATATAAATCAGGTACTATACTATTTGAGATACTACAGTACATCTCTTTCTATTGGGGAAAATAATTTGTCTTTTTAAATAATGTAACTTATATCTTTTTAGTAATTTATAACTATATACTAAGGGTAATATGTAGTTATAACATTAAAGTTATACTTTTTTCTCTCATTAGACATTGTCTATTGACGTGAAAAGTGAAAAAAATATAACTTTAATACATAACTAAGTACTACCCTTAATACATAGTTATAAATTATTAAAAGAGCATAAATTACGTTTACAAAAAAAAGCCATAAATTACATTCGGACAATTTTTTAACCCTATAAGTAATTACTTTTAGCAACTGTTCAAACTTCTCAAGTTTTAAAGCATCAAATCTTTATTTAGAAAACCCACATTGTACATTGTGCATGTTTAGATAAAATAAACACCAACAACACACTCTTTAATATTTTTTTTTATATTATTATTAAGTGAAATCTTGTCTATAATAATTATATAAGTAGGTAAAGTCATGCAGCTTTCGTACTATTCGAAAAAACTTAGTAACGAACTTGTTTTAGAATTTTTGTTGGTAATTTTATCATCGCAACTATTTTTCGTCGCAGATTCCCTCGCAAACGAGGTTTGCGACGGAATTTGTTAGGAAAATCAAATTAGCCATGAATTTTGCGAGGAAAATTATATTGAAATTCCGTCGCTACACAAGTTTTTTTTTCTTGTAGTTGAATGAAAATATTATGCTTTTATTATGTATTTGTTGTATTTTGTAGTCTACTAGCTTTACGTATTAATAAAAAGTTTTACTTACATTTCTTATATAAACATGTACATGAAAGTTCTGGACATATATAACACAAAACATGCATATAAGCACCGTACGTACAATACTAAAATGAAACATATATTGTAAAATGTCTTGTGTTGTATGTATAAACACTTGTATTTATTTATAGTTTAGTTTGTTGCTATACCTTAAATTAAAAAAGTAAGTTTGTGCGTACAAGTTTAGTGAAGCTATTATATATGCGGTCTAAAATTAATTAATGAAAAGAAAATATTTAATTAACAAGTAACTAATTAATGCCCCCTTAATTTGTACTATGTAATTAATGGATAAATTTCTTACTAGAAAATCTATATAAAGCGATTTTGTTTTTTAATTAAGCACTCTGATTTGTGTAAACCGCACAGTTCCATTTTTATGCTAAAGAAATAATACTTTTTCTGCTATCTTGCAGGAGCCCGAGTCAAGTGCATGCTTACTTAGTGATATGTCAAATGAAGAAGAAAATAGTAGGACGAAGAAATTTCTAGATCTTTCATTCTCTTTTAGCACTCCGCTAATGCCAATGATGCATAATCATTTGTCTTCCCCAAACACAACAGACAATCATGTCGTTGATTCTAGTTCTATACACTCTCACGGGAGCAATAGCATAAACTTAGACCTAACAATTTGAATATGTATAATTCTGTAAACTTACACGCAGTACTTAACATACTTTCAGGTTTTTAGGCAAAGATTTATATTAGTTAATGAAATTTTATATTATTTTAAAGAAAAGGTCCAAGTATACTTCTATTTTAAGCTTATTAGGCTCGAGTCACAGATGAGGTCCAAGCTAGCGGAGCCGGTGTAACATCTCGTGTGCATCCAGTATATTAATATCAATTATGGCATTAAGCACAACAAAATCAATTAATAAATCAATAGTAAAGTGTCTTACTTTCATAAATCATTCACTTATTAAATATGAGTAAACTTTTTCTTTTCCTTAACATAATATTAAACTCAACTAATGGTATAATAGAGTCCACAAGTCCTTCCATTGAAGGACAATCAAAAGAAACAAACTCTATTGCCATACAAGGCTGGTTTTGATTCTATCTGGGTAGTTGTTGACAGATTGACAAAGTCTGCACATTTCATACCAGTTAAAACGAGTTTCTCTACAGAGCAGCTGACTCGGTTATATGTAAGGGAGATTGTGAAACTACATGGAGTTCCTGAAAGTATCATTAGTGATCGGGACCCTAAATTTACTTCTCGACTTTGGGATGCAGTGCAACAGGCATTCGGTACACAGCTGAGGCTGAGTACAGCTTATCATCCCCAGACTGATGGTCAGACTGAGAGGACTATTCAGACCCTGGAGGACATGTTGAGGGCTTGTGCCTTAGAGCAGGGAAATGCATGGGATAAGTATCTTCCTTTGGTGGAATTTTCCTACAATAATAGTTATCATGCCAGTTTGGGCATGGCTCCCTATGAAGCTTTGTATGGCCGTAGGTGCAGGGCGCCTACGTGTTGGTCAGAAATTGGTGAGAGGCAATTATTTGGGCCTGATATGGTCCAAGAGACTACCGATCAAATTATGATGATTAAGGATCGATTGAAGAAAGCACAGAGCCACCAAAAGAGTTATTATGATGCAAAACACCGACCCCTTGAATTTTCTGAAGGGGATCATGTATTTATCCGTTTGTCTCCGACTACGGGTGTTGGGCGTGCTCTAGGAGTAAGGAAGTTGAGTCCTAGGTTCATTGGGCCTTACCAGATTATAAAGAGGGTCGGACCTGTGGTATACCAGCTTGCCTTACCTCCACATTTGTCAAATCTGCATAGTATTTTTCACATCAGTCAGCTTCGCAAATATGTACCTGATGCATCCCACATTGTACAGCAGGACAATATCGAAGTAAGAAAGGACTTGAAATTTGTTGTGGGACCGTTGAAGGTCCTAGCACGGGATGAAAAAGTATTGAGAAACAGGACTATTCCCATGATCAAGGTGCAATGGGAAGGATTGACTCCTGAGGACGCCACTTGGGAGCGGGAGAATGAAATTCTCCAGCAGTATCCTGAGTTTGATGTCAGGTATATTTATATTTGATATTTGATTTTGTGGGCAAAATCCTTAAAAGGTGGGGTGAATATAATGACCCTAACTGGTAAATCTTAGTTAGAGATTTAATTTAAGGATTTAAATGCCATAATTAGATTCAGTGAGCGATTTCGAGTATTTTTGACTGTAATCATGACTATGTTATGAACAGTGCGTTCTGCCGAAGAATTTACAGTTTTGTGAATTAACCGGTAGATCTTAAATGAGCAAAATAATTTTAGGAACATAATTTGATAATTCTGATGACAAATATGAGTTCAGAACGAAAAATTGTATAGTCTGGCACTTTCCGTGAAAATCTCGTGAATAGTGTTTCTACCGGGTATTTTGTACTGCTGTTTAAGCAACCGGTATAGCCCAGAAACAAATAATTGATGAAATAAGAATAAGAAAGTCCAATATATGCCAAGCAAGTCAATATAGGCCCAAGAAAATGATAAGTTTATAAGTTTAAGTTTCATAAGTAAATGAAGTACAATTAGTGATTCACAGTGCATTTCGTCAAAAACGGTGCAAAAATCATACTGTGAATTATGAATATTGTTTTGTAAGAATTAAAAATTAATATAAATGATTTTAGAAAAATAAAAATATGTTTGTAGCATTGAGTTAGTTCCGGGTCAGTTTAAGTGAAAATACGCGAAAGAAAAACATCTGTTAAAAAGTCACATGTGGCTATAAAGCTTTGTCATTCAAGTGAATCACTATTCACACAACTAAAACTCCTTTCTCTCTCTTGCAAGCCGTGGAGTTTATCATGGAAGGGGGGGGGGGGGTTTAGGGCTTTATTTCTTTTCTTGATTTCTTCTTGAATATGCCACCAAATCCAATGACCCACCACATGAAATTGATTGGAAACCACTCAATGAATCCATTCCTCCTATCCATTTGAGCTATAGTTGAGTGTGTGAAGAGTTATTCCTCCTCTCATTTTCGAGTTACTATTCATTGGAGGAGAAAAAGTGAGTTTTTGATGGAGCTTGGCTTGGAGGTTGCTTTCTAGGCTTTGGGAAGTTGATTAGTGGTAAGAAACCTTTGTTTCCATGATGTTATTTTGATGGTTTGTGTCATAGAAATTGTGAGCATGTGTTGGTGTGAAATAAATTAGTTTAAAATTTGAATTGATGATGGATTGATGATGTGTTGGATATAGGAATGTGGAATAAGCATATGAACGTGTATATAAAAAATTGGAAAAAAAAATCCCATGGTGACATACCCTAGATTTCGGCCTTGATAGGGTAATTAGGGGTGATGCACAAAGATTTATTGTATGTATTGGGAAGGTTTAATGTGCTTGAATAAGAGGAAATTTGATGAGTTAGTAAGAATGTTAAATTTGAAAGAAAATCCTTTGAAACATACCCTTGATGTTTCGTCCTTGAAGGATTTAAAGAGCTTGAGATTCCCAAAAATTAAATTGGAACTTGGTATATATATATATATATTTATGTACGTGTAGTTGTTAAATTAAGTGAGGAAAATGTATTGTAAAAGAGAAGGATCCTTGGAAATTCCCTTAAAGGATTCGACATATAGGATGTTTAGGGAAAGATGTTGTCATATTTTATTTTAATAAAATATGTGTGTTTCAAAGTATGAAAATGATAAGTCATGAAGTGAAATGGTTGAAAAGAAATCATGGAAAAATATATTGATTTCCTAATTTTAGGCTCACGGTCCTTTAAAGTAAAATGTTATGATTTATGTTGGAAATTCGTAAGGGAATGGATGATTAAATTAAAGAACACAAACGGTTATAAAGAGGTCTAGACTTGTGTATTGGCATAGGATTGGCAAAAATGCAAAGAAATGAAAAGAAGCGATAAAATGTGTGCCTTATGTGAAAGCTAGGCATGATGGCATTTTATTAATTGGTATTTGTGGATTCTTGCTCTAGGTGTACCTAGGGACTAAAAAGGAATCAAAATCTCTTGAAGATATATAAGTAACTTGTGCAACAAGTAAGGGTATTGGTAAAGCTTCAAGAGGTAAGCTCTATGTTTAAGGAGTCTTTTCCTGCTTGAGTGCTCCACCATGGTTAGTGAACTATGGTTGGACTGTATGACTGTGATTTAGATGCTTTGTATAGATGCATTCATATAGAGTTATTTGATAACATGATATGTTTTGCTCTGATATGACTTCTGTAATATGATTTCTGTAACAATCTCTGGCCATTGATTGTATAGTACCCGGATGTCCGCTTTGGGGTCCTCCCTCGGGACTGATGGTGTACGCCTCTGATATGTCTGGTTCCGCTTTGGGGTCCTCCCTCGGGAACACGTGCGTTGATTTCCGCTTGGGGTCCTCCCTTGGGAATGACGGCGCACATCTCTGATATGATATGGATATATGCTCTGTTCTGTTATGATATCTGTTATATGTTGTATTTGTATACTCTGTATCTGACTTTCATGCAGGAGTGAGCCAGGGGTATGGAGAATTCTCTATAAACCTGGAGCTTATTGAGATTTGTAATCTCACCCCTCTTTGGGGACATATTTTCAGGTGCCCAGATTCCCGGTGACTCCTCACTAGGCAGGGACACGACACGTGGCTGAGGCAGTTGACAGATTGGATTTTGAGTGGCTGTAGGCTACTACCTTTTTGGAGTGTTTGATGTATTTTAGTATTTTCGCATTTGATGGATCATGATATTGATCCTTTATTATGTATATGGCCTGTATATGTTTTGTACATGTCTGTCGCTTTGATGCATGTACATTTGGGTATTCAGGCACGTTATATGATGAGGTAGTATTCAGATATGTTTATGTGTTGGATTGCATGCTGTTAGATATAGTGGCACTGAGCCAAGTTATGCATGCGCCCATGGATGGGCATTTGATTATATTTGTATAAACTGTTTATCAGGAAATGCTTCTGTGAGGGATTGGAAAATCCCCAGTTGTCCGATTTATAGAGGAAACTCTGCCCGATTTTCGTTTACGACGAATGAGAATTTAAAAAGAAAAAGAAAAATTTAGCTCGTATTTTCAGAAGTTAAGTCTTCCGCTGTTTTCTGTTTTATCATATGTATGTTAATTGAACCGGCTCGAGACGGGGATGTTACATTTATGAACAATCAATACTAATTCCCAAGCTGGAATTAGACAAATCCAAAATAAATTCTAATATTATACTATGTTAAACTAGACATCTCAAGTTTTCTAATAGGTATGGCATGAGTCATTTGGTTGATTATAGCTAGAGTTATGCAACTCACAAAATAACTACTTAAAATTGGATTTTTGGAAATAGGACAACCACTTCAAAACTGAACCCAGATTTATTCACTTATCCAAAGTTCCTAAGATTTTTTTTTTTTTTTTTTATAGTTATAGGTCTTTCAGTAGGCTTTACATAGGTTCAAGTTTCATTAAATTTTGAGTTCTATAGCTCAAGATATTCATATTTTACTGCGCTACGTGTCACCTGCCCGACTCTGTTCGCTGGACTTCTCAAGGCAGCGAGCAAGTTAGTAACAGTTGTTGTTTTCGAATTTGCTCGTTGAGCAAGTCGAGAGAGCAACTTTTTCCCTTGTTCTACTCGCAGTAGCGAGAAAAGTTAGCGAGCATGCCTTAGATACCAAAAATGATAGCTATTTGTTGTATTTTGATGTCAAAGGTTGCCTCCAAGGCCATTTATCACCTAGTAGTCCATTACATCAGCTCTTCACGATTTTTAGGCTTAGTTATATACATTCTATCAAAGGATATCTGATTTTGAAATCAATCATTAAATCATTACATTGCTTTTCAAGGGATTACCATTTAACATTGTATACATCAAAATGCATTACTACATACACATCTTTCTCAACATCTCATAGCAACTCAAGTTACAAAGTAGTCATACAAGCTTTCCGGTTTCATTGTATTATCCATAACACCATTTCAACGTGATCCTTACATAAAACCGTCCACAAATGACAATTCAAAATATACATCCCTTATTATGTTTAGGATTACAAAATAAGCCTAATGGCTCTCCTTTTGACAATGGCACATACATGACCAACATATACAACTCCTCATGATACAAATAGTTAATGTATAACTCAAAATATAGTTCTAGCATGATCTTATGTCAATAGGATAAAAAATCAAGATGTCAATGCCACCTATCCTTAAGCTGGCCTCTTGCCAAGAGGGTGAGATATAATCTTAGTAAACTAAGAGTCCTTGGAGATTCTTCCACCCTTAAGTTCACTTTCATGATATACAAGCATTAAACAAGCGTGATATATTGTATCTCATCAAAAGCATTTATACACATACATAGCACTAGAGTCATTCCATTGGCCAACTTGCTAAACAACGAAATGCTCATATGGCACTTTCAGAGAAGTCTCAATGGGCTCCTCCTCTTAGGTTTTAGCCACAAGGAATTTTATACACGCAACTTTGGCTCCAAGGGACCATATTTCATATTCTCCTGGCCAGGAAACCTCCTCAATCATGCATTTATACAAGTATATATCATCATATTATATATCACTAACACACAATGCATATCAATCCATAAAACCATTACTCCTCTTAGAGTATGGTGGAACAACAAAGGAGATAAATCCCAAAGACTAAGAGTTTACCCTTGAAGGTGTTAACCTTTAACTTTCTCTTGGCCTAAGTATTCTAACACCAACAAAATCACCAACACCATTTATTCCAAGTGTGTGGTTCCAATCAATTCATATGTATATACATTAAAATCAATCCACATCCTTAAATATTAACAAAATATAGGTTTGGTAGCTTACCTTAATTCCTTGAAATCTGAAGGACCCAAACCCCAGTTCAATGATTGCTCAAATCCACTTCTAACAAAACCCACAATACTCCTATGCATCATAAATACACACAAATATTCATCAAACTCATCATTCCACATTGTAATCCAAAAATGCCCATTTTCTTGAAACCCTGTGTTATTGAACGCTTAAGAAATCAAAGAACATTAACCTCCTTACCTCAAAGCTTTACTCTAGGAGATTCCCAAGCTTTCAAGAGCTCAAAAACTCATTTCCTTGTGTTAGTATGTAGGTGTCCTAGGGACAATCTGTTTTATCAGATGAACACCTTTTTTTGTTTGATATTTCATTATTTATATATCTGAGCACACTTTATTTTTATCATATTTATGTCTCACCTATATTTTATGGTTAATATGCGTTTAAAGTAAAGGCCCTAGAAATAGAACAAGTGTTCACTTGAGGATCTATGATCGAGATCATGATCATGAAGACTCAAGGACACTACATGTCTATTTCCTGAAACTTGTTCTTAGTCTTGAATCACCAAAATAGCTCAATAAGACTAATACGACACATCTACGTGTATGTAGATACAAGGTAGGGACCTCATGGATTGCAGGAATGGTGATGCCTTAGCTGATGTCATAGGTGAATTTGTTAGAGAACGAATGGCAATGAACTGACTCGCGGAGAGACTTCACAAGGATTCATTATAGAGAGTGTAATTAGATTTGTAATGTCTCTCATCGTTTGGTAGTGCAGATCATTATAGACTTGAGAATGTCATCGAACACTATGTCCTAGGGTTATACTTTGAATGTACAACTCTAATCGCCTGAAAATGGAGAGAACATTGTACTCTTGGGTATAACTCGAGTACATGAGTATAGATGGACATGTTGAAAGGACTCACAATCTCCAACAAGGGATTAGTTGTTCACAAGACCGGTAGGGCTTGGATGACTTTTATTAAACTCAGAAATCTGTGCATAGTAAGTGTAACACCCCATCTCGAGCCAGTTTGTTAACTCACATATGGTACTTAAAGCGCAAAATAATTTAATTCTGAAGCGGAAGACTTAAACAAATATTTCACCGTTACTTAAATAATTATGTGACTTAGCTTTTTATTCATATTTATCTTTACGTATTATCGTGCATAATTTATTATTCCTATGTAACATAATCTATATGTAATATCCCGTTACGTACCGGCAATGTTATCATTGCATATGATATTAAGCACAGTTACAATCACAATAATTGAGCTAATTAAAATTACGGCTAAACTTTTTCTTTTATTAAATTCTTATAGTTAAATATTAACCAATTCCATAATCAATTAAAAACAACACCATAATTGTAAATGCAAAACTCGCGGAAGCATAAAACTTATTCATTATGACCCCTCCAAGCAATACCATTGACTCAGGTTGTAAAAACACTTATTTTCAAAAATTATACAGTGGTAATCGATTACCATTCTTGAGGTAATCGATTACCAGAAGTTGCAGAGTGAGGCAGTAGCTCAATTTAGGCTCCCTGGTTTTGGTAATCGATTACCTTGACATAGGTAATCGATTATTGAACTAGGTAATTGATTACCTATGCAAAAGTAATCGATTACTTAGATCACAGTGGCTCAATTTTTGCGTCCCCTGTTTCAGGTAATCGATTACCATACACTTAGGGTAATCGATTACCCTACTTCGAAAATGACATATGACATCATTTTCTTTATAAAAATGAACATGTAATCTACTCCTAACACTCCAATACTAATTACACAACTTACACAAGAACTAATGTAGGCTCTAGGCCTTTCCATCATGCATAATCTAATACCAATGTATCATTTACATCATTCACCACTTGTTTTGCCATTTACACATCACATGGCTCATTTACAACATTATATCTCTAAATGCTTCAAAACATAATGTGTGGCCATGGACAAGTCACATGCTCATCAAAAGGTCAATGTAAACAATAGGCATAAATATACATCAACTACATAGACTTAGAATCTAGTCATGAACACCACAAAAGCATGGAAATCTCAACATGCAATATGTTCATGATCTAAGTCCAAAATACTAAATGTAATGCTATGTGCATCAAATTTACTCTTCCAAAATGCCATGTCTTCATATGCACATCATGATCCAACTTCTCCACTAAGCGAGCCTCTTGCCCGATGGTCCTCCATGCTCACTATAACCTGAAATGATGTCCCCAAACGAGGGGTGAGATATACAAATATATCTCAGTAAGCCAAGGGTACTAGAGGATCACTCCACCCTATGGTTCACTCAATGTGCATACAATGATCATCATATAAAATGCATAACATACAAAATCACATCACATTGGGCTCACATCCAAGAACATCCACACAAGGATTCCGTTCAAGGACCCCATCATATAACTCCCGGGAAGCTTTCTGGTGCCTCTCCCATGGATGAGATGACCCCATGGAAAAACCCAACTGAAACTCCTCATGAGCCCTATCCAGCAAAAGTCCCACGTTTGGATCATCCTGGTGCCGCTCCCAGAGTCGGCCCCACGGCAAAACCCGACCGGAATCCCCCAAAGGAATATCTCCAGCGGAAGTCCAAACCACACACATCTACTGGCCAGAGATCACAGATATGTCACACAACATGATCCCAGCATGTCACACAATCAAGCAATGATGCATGAACATACAATTCATACAGCGTCAAAGAGCACAAAATCCAAACCAAGACCTTCCACTAGGTGTGGCGGAATACACAAGGGATAAAACCCAAGTACAAGAGTTTACCTCAACTCTGAAGCAATTCCCTTCCATGTAAGCTCCAAGCTTAATCCGTTTCTATTGCGTCAGTGGGAGGCAACCTATATGATCAAACAAAATGACCATCAACCAATTGCAACAATCAACCAATTCACAACACTAATACATAAACATAATCACTTAGGCCTAATGGCCATCTTACATTTAATTCAACTACCTCAACCATCTTACTCATCAAACTAATTCACCAATCCACTATTTTATGCATCAAAGCATCAACAATTAATTGAACCACACCCGGTGTATTAAACATACATATGGCAGTGGCGTAGCTAGTTAAATGCGGAAGCTAACTTTTTCTTTTCAATTATGGCGTCATTATTATTAACCAAGTTGATTACTTAATCCTTTTACTAATTAATGACTGTATGTAAATTGCAACAATTAACTAACTGAATAACCTTATATATAAATGTGTTTCTAGTCACAGAACTACAACACGTAGACCGGATATAATCCTGGTTTATTATACAACACGAGTCTAACTAAACATAACATAATCAATGTGGCATGGACAATCCCTGTAACACCCCGTGTTAATCCGGTTTGTTAACATGTCATCGTATTAAACACTTAATTTAAAAATGCGGAATATCTTTTTCTTTTCAATTATGACATCATTATCATTACCAACTTGGTTACTTAACCTTTTTCATAAAAAACATCGCCTGTATATATATTGCAAAGACATCTAATTGAAATACCTCATTAATTAAATGTCATAAGTTTGTCTCTAGTCACGAAACTACAACACGTAGACCAAACAACCTAATAGATTATACAACACATGTAAAGGTACTAACATCAAAGCGGCATGGACAAACCCCATGCTCACTAAAATAGGGCAACAAGCCCTAACAGTAGTCTCAACTCGATAATCATAAATGACAGAAACATAAACAACATCCAAGTCCATCATGTCAGAATACAACATAATAGCATGATAACAACATAATCTAACTCAGCTCCGGCCTCCTGTCGCTAGAGGAATCAACCCCCGCATTACCTGAACCTGAAATGTGTGCCCTAAACGTGGGGTGAGATCTCTAAACAGAAATTTCAGTAAGACAAGGGGTCCTCAAGGATCTCCCACCCCAAGCTCACTTACATGTGCAATATAAGTTCAAAAGGCAGTTTAACAGTATAAGCTCTCAAAATAGTGCAATACGGCATATAATAATGTCATGTGTGTTATAACATTTCTACTGATAAGAGAAGTGCAGGAATCCATCTAAATCCACACAGTACTAGCCATTCGCTGTACCCGCCCACAGGATCGCCCATTGGCCTCTCGTAGGCGTAACACCACATACATATCATAAGCAATTGCACTTAACAGCTCATTAGCATTTCAGAAAACAGTACATGAAAACACATCATGGATACAACCAACTCCCCATGGGAAAATGGTGGAACCAACAGTGGCTAGATCGAGGACACGAAAGGTTACCTCACAAGCTAACTATCTAATGCCAAGAGTCCACACAGTTCAAGGTCCATACACAGCAGTATCACAATCTATTTTGGGACCAGCAATCATATTAATAACCATAGCTCATAAGCATAAACATAAATACTACGTTTTCCTTTTACGTTTTACGTCTTTAGGCTCCTCACAAAGCCTCAAGCCCTTAATCACTTGATTCTGACTTAGTTTAATTATTACAGAAGTTCAATTCCATCAATCTAGGGTCCACTAACCCCCAATAGCCTTCTGTATGAACAGTGCAGCTACTGTTCTTCGAAACCCCGAATATCCGGATATTTGTCGGGGGAATATCTGGATATCCCATATCCGGATATCTCTCTGTCAATATCCGGATATCCATATCCGGATATCCATATCCGAATATCCATATCCGGATATTTCCAACCCAATATCCGGATATTTCGCGGCAGAACTCAGATTCTGCATTTTGCGAAATACCAACTCCAAGGTTCCATTTTTACCGATTACAGAAGCTAAAGCATGCATTTCTAGGTGTGTTTAGCATTACCAAACGTTAGGTTATCAACTTTAATCCATTACATGAATCAAGGCTTCATTTTTAAACATTTAACTCATGATCAAAGGTGGTGAGGCTTACCCAAGCTCAAAACGAAGCAAGAAGGTGCTCTTGGAGCTCACTAGCAGCCCCTACAGTTCTGACTTCACCAAGGCACGAAAATACCAAGCAAGAAAGGTCTTTTCTTCACAAGATTGCTTCTTGGAGTACCAACCACCAAGAAAATGGCTTCCACCACCCAAGTAAAGGAACTCAGCCCTCTAAACTGACTTCACACAGTCTCCACACTCAGAAAAGTTGCTCCTTGCACACTCCCAATGATCACACTCACACACACAAGGTGTTTGGGTGAAGAGTAATGAAGCAAAAGAGGTCACAATGCTCACAAATGGGTGAGGGAGCAATGGAACAGTGCCAAGAGAAGCTGGTCAGCCTCCCCTCAACGTGTAGAAACTGAGATGCCTAGGGTTTTGCGCCAAACATGCATATTTATAGTCCACTTAAGCCTTAATCACACAGTATTAGCATTAATAGCTACACTTAGTATTTTAATCCCAAACTTTGGAATCTGAACCTACTCATTTTTCTAAGATTTTTTATATTTTTATTTTATTTTTCGCAGCACCTTTCTGGTACGCATTTCTCCATAGCCAGTATCAGTTCTGGCACCAGTTCTCATTATTTTGACCTGAAACTTGTTTTACTAGTCCTATATAATATTCTAGGAATATTCATGAACTTTTTATAATTTTCCAAGATACTTTTTCGGTACGCATTTATACCGAGTAGCAGAATCGGTATCTGCACTTTTCGTCAGAAAAGCGACTTTCAGCATTATTAACCACTTTCTATATTTATTTAAGTCTCATAATAATTATTAGGGTCAATTATGGAATTATTTCCTAATTTCTCATAATTAATTAATTAACTTCCTTAATTAATGATGCGGGTTCTTACAATCCCCATGCTCACCAAATAAGGCAACAAAACCCAACAAAGTCTCAGCTCAATAAACAATATAATGAAACTAAAACATGGTCAACACTCAAGCATATCAGCATAACAGCATACATCTTAACCCAGCTCCGGCCTCCTGCCGCCCGAGGTATCAACTCCCGAGTTACCTGAACCTGAAAATGTGCCCCAAACGTGGGGTGCGATCTCTAAAAAGAAGTCTCAGTAAGACAAGGGGTCCTCAAGGATCTCTCCACCCCAAGCTCACTTACATGTGCAATATAAGTTAAAAAGCAGTATATCAGTATAAGTTCTAAAATCTGTGCAATGCAGCATATAATCATGTCATGTGTGTCAGAATCCTACTGGCCAGAGAATAAACATGCAGGATTTATATACGTCTACAACCTACAGAACAAGGAACACCGCTTGTACCTCACCCACAGAATTACCATCTTGTATGATGCTACATACTCAGGCTTACCGTCTAGGTGGAACACCACATATATATCATAAGGCACTTGCACATAACAGCTCAATAGCATTTCAATAATCATTATTTCATGAAAACACATCATGCATATAAACCATCCCTCCATAAGGTATGGTGGAACAAACAATGGGCAAAACTGAGGACACGAAAGCTTACCTCCTAAGCAATCAATCCAAGCTAAAGTCCACACTAGCTCAAGGTCCACAAACAGCACAATCACAATCTGTTTAGACCAGCAATCATATCAATATTTATAATCTAAGAGTTCATGACACAATGACAACATTTTATTTTTCGTTTAATACCATTAGGCTTCTCGAAAAGCCCTAAGCCCTTAATCCAATTGATTTTGACTTAGGTCAATTATTACAGAGGTTTAACTAACCAATCATGGATCCACAAACCCAAAATACAGTTCTGTATAAACAGAACAGTGCACCACTCGCACTTTCCTAGAATATCCGGATATATGTCGGGACCATATCCGGATATCCATATTCGGATATCTACAACCCCATATCTAGATATCAATATCCGAATATCATATCTTGATATCAATATCCGAATATCATATCTGGATATCAATATCCGGATATTTCACGACAGAATGCAGTTCTGTATTTTCGCGAAGATATCACTCAAAGGTTCCTCATTTAACACTTAAACACGCTAAAGCATGCATATTTAAGCCCATTTAGACCAGTGATCATGTTAGCTCGTTAATATAGGAATTTAATTAATTAAATGTGAATTTAGGAAATAATTTCATAATTGACCCTAATAATTATGAGAAGGCTTAAATAATTATAGTAAGTGATTAATAATACTGAAAGTCGATCTTCTGACGAAAAGTGCAGATACCAATTCTGCTCCACGGTATAAGTGCGTACCTATGAAGTATCCCGGAAAATTATAAAGAGTATGTATATAATCCTAGAATAATATTTAGGACAGGAATACAAAGTTTGAAGTCAAAATAATGAGAATTGGCGTCAGGACTGATACCGGCTACGTAAAAGCGCGTACCGACAAAGTGTTGCGAAAATTATAATAAAAGTATGATAAATCCTAGAAAAATGGTTAGGTCCAGAATCTGAAGTTTGGGATTAAAAAGATTAGCGTAGCTATTAGTGCTAATATCGACGCTTAAAACCTAATGAGACTATAAATGCTTAATGGCAGATAACCCTGACCATATTGTGTCTGCCTACGTGAGTTTCCTGAAGGTTCAGCTGCTGCCACCCTTCTTCACCATTTCATGGTTTTCTTCCCCTTTGAAACACCAAAGTGATCACCTTTAGTCCAAGTTTCTTCATCTAATAACCATAGTTTGGTGTGAGCAACCTTGTGAGGGTGAGAGTCAGCCATTTTCTGGGTATGGCCTCTGTTTAGTGGTGGTTAGGGGCTGAGTTATTGAGCTTCATTGTGTGAGCCATTTCTTTGGTTGTGGAAGCTCCAAGTAGTGAGATTTGTGAAGAAAGGACCCATCTTGAAGCTCATTTTCGTGGACCCTTAGAGTCAGCACCTTCTGACTGGTTTGAGAGCTCCAAGAGCACTCTTAATTTCTGTTTTGGACCTTGGGGTATGTTCTTGAACCTTTGATCATGAGTTTTCTTTGTTAAAGATCAAGACTTGGCATGAAAAATGATAGGTTTAAGTAGCTACCATGATCACTGGTCTAAATTGGCTTAAAGATGCATGCTTTAACGTGTATAAGTGTTAAATGAGGAACCTTTGAGTGATATCTTCGCGAAAATGCAGAACTGCATTCTGTCGCGAAATATCCGGATATGATATCCGGATATTGATATCCGGATATGATAGCCGGATAAGGGGTTGTAGATATTCGGATATGGATATCCGGAAATGGCCTCGACATATATCTGGATATTCTGGAAAAGTGCGAGTGGTGCTCTGTTCTGTTCATGCAAAACTGTATTTTGGGTTTGTGGACCCATGATGGGTTTGTTGAACCTCTGTAATAATTGACCTAAGTCAGAATCAATTGGATTAAAGGCTTAGGGCTTTGGAAGAAGCCTAATGGCATGAAACAAAAAAGAAAATATTGTCATTATGTCATGAACTCTTAGATTATAAATATTGATATGATTGCTGGTCTAAACAGATTGTGATTGTGCTGTTTGTAGACCTTGAGCTAGTGTGGACTTCGGCTTGGATTGATTGCTTAAGAGGTAAGCTTTTGTGGGGACAATGACCATATTGCCACCTTTTAGACAAAAATTTACCGGATTGCCACGCTTGACATTTTTTTTTGCCAAAATGCCACGTCACAATCCCGCTGATCTGACAAGCGAGAATGGATTGGACATGTGGCAGTGTCTGAATGGTCTACCATTCTAGCTGGGCAGCCCAGTGAGAATGACAGAATGCTGACACGTGGCAAAAGTACAGGCATCATGTACTTTTGCAGAGAATGTCTGTACTTTTGCCACGTGTCAGCATTCTGTCATTCTCGCTGGGCTGCCTAGCTAGAATGGTAGACCATTCAGACGTTGCCATATGTCCAATCTATTCCCGTTTGTCAGATCAGCGAGATTGTGACGTGGCATTTGGGCAAATTTTTTTCCAGGCATGGCAATTTGGTAAATTTTTGCTTAAGGGGTGTCAGTTTGGTCAATGTCCCGCTTTTGTGTCCTCAGTTTTGCCCATTGTTGGTTCCACCATACCTCATGGAGGGATGATTTATATGCATGATGTGTTTTCATGAAATGATGATTATTGAAATGCTATTGAGCTGTTATGTGCAAGTGCCTTATGATATGTATGTGGTGTTCCACCTAGACGGTAAGCCTGAGTATGTAACATCATACAAGATGGTGATTCTGTGGGTGAGGTACAAGCGGTGTTCCTTGTACAGTAGGTTGTAGACGTATGTAAATCCCTGATGAACCCTTAGTTCATCAGGTTTTTAAGCATGAATTAATATCAATTTGTGTGATTAAATGGATGGAAAAGAGGTTAATGTCCTGGAAATCTCTCAAATATAAGTACTGAAGCTTATGTTGAAAATTTACATTGTTTTTGTAGGGAAATGAAGCTCAAGAAGCAAAAGAGAGAAGGAAGAAGATTCTGAAGAATGGGAAAATTCTAAGTGTTGGGCGCTAAAACGCCCAAAACTGAGCGTTTTAGTGCCCTGTTGCACAAAAGATGCTGGTGCTGAACATTAAAACGCCTAAAACTGAGCGTTTTAGCGCCCTGCTGCACAAAATATGCTGGTGCTGAACATTAAAACGGCCAAAACTGGGCGTTTTAGCGCCCAAGACAGTTAAAAGCAGTTGGGCATCCGTCAAGGTTGAGCGCTAAAACGTCTAGAAATGAGAGTTTTACCGCCCATGTCAGTTTTCAGTTGTAATTTGTAAATTATAAAAGGACAAGGGGCCTTCACATTCTGACATATTCCAGATATCAGATTCAACTCTCTCATATCCATTCTCTGATATTCTGACTTTTCCCATCACACTAGGAGAAGGGAGATCAGGTCAAATCTTTCATAAATCTGATCTGACTCCTCATTTTCTCTGACTTTCCAAATTCTTAGGACTTAGTATTGTAATAGTTAGTATACTTTCATGTAATTGTACTTGAAGATTGAAGACTCAACTATCATGACAATGGAGTTTGATTTTCTTCTTCTTCTCTTGTTATTATTTGTATTATGTCTAAGTAGAGTCCTTTGTAGTGTGATTCAATGGAACTCAAGTTTGAATTTATGAATGGTTAATTAGATGTTTTGTTTATCTATTATGTGATTGTATGAAGTTGTCTTGATTAATTCTTCATGTTGAGGAATAGTGTAGAACAGACATGTTTACATTGTTTCTCTATTTTTGACAACTTCATCATCAGTATTCTAGTAGTTAAGGGATTGATGCTAGGATTCTGATGTGATCTTAAGACCTTAGTAATTAATGCATGTATTAAGAAAGAAATCACCAAGGGATTGGGGTTTCTGATTAATGTGTCTATCAGGGTAGTAAGGGATTACATCTTGAGATGATAAGAAAAAGGTTGATCGACATCACATAGTAGATAATTCATAATGGAAATTGGTTCATCTATAAATTCATGTTTGAGGGAAAATGACATCTGACTACTTGTTTACATTATAATTTATATTTTATTTATTTATCAAGTTTTAATTCAATTCAGTGTAGTTTCTGGTGACAAGAAATCTATGCAATCTATGAACTTTTGTTTGATTCAACTCAAGTACATATGGTTAGTCAGTGCTTGACACAAATCCTCGTGGGAACGATCTTTACTCATCATTTTATTACTTGTACGACTAGTACACTTGCTAAACGTCCAACAATCCCACATGTTTATTCTCTGGCCAGTAGGATTCTGACACACATGACATGATTATATGCTGCATTGCACAAATTTTGGAATTTATACTGTTATACTGCTTTTGAACTTATATTGCAGATGTAAGTGAGCTTGGGGTGGAGAGATCCTTGAGGACCCCTTGTCTTACTGAGATTTTTTTTAGAGATCTCACCCTACGTTTGGGGCATATTTTCAGGTTTAGGTAACTCGGGGGTTGATACATCGGACAGCAGAAGGCCGGAGCTGAGTTGATATGTATGCTGTTATGCTGATATGCTTAGGTGTTGACCATGTTTTAGTTTCATTATATTGTTTATTGAGCTGAGACTTTGTTGGCTTTTGTTGTCTTATTTGGTGAGCATGGAGATTGTCCATGCCACATTGATTATGTTATGTTTAGTTAGACTCGTGTTGTATAATGAACCAGTATTATGTCCGTGACTAGAAACACATTTATATATGAGGTTATTCGTTAGTTAATTGTTGCAATTTACATACATGCATTATTTTTGTAAAAAGATTAAGTAATCAACTTGGTTAATGGTAATGATGTCATAATTGAAAAGAAAAAGTTAGCTTCCGCATTTAATTAGCTGCGCCACTGCCATTTGTATATTTAATACAACGGGTGCACACTGGGTGTTATATTTTATGGTATCAGAGCACTTTCTAGGGAAAAGCCTGTATGTATTGCAATGACTTAGGATGCTTTGCTGTGTGTTTTTTCTGTTATGTTCTTTTGGGTTTTACTATGATGATGCATGTGTGACCATATTGCATGGGCCTGATCAACTCATTCTTTGTGTAACTTGTGCAGAGTCATGGTACTACCTCGGAGTGACCGAGAGACTAGAGAGGGTCAACCTGACCCGGTCCTGGCTACATTAGCTGAGATGCAGGCGGCTCGATGTAACTGCCGGCCACTTGCAAGCATCAATGATTATCCCACACACTAACACGAGACTTTTCAGCGTGCTTTATCCTCACTCGCACACTTCCCGGAAAAACTTCCCAGGAGGTCACCCATATCTGAATTGCTCCATGTCAAGCACGCTTAACTGTGGAGTTCTTTCGATCTGGGCTACCGAAAAGTAGATGCATCTTTTTAGTATAGGTAGTACCAATCAATTCTTATAAGTTATCCTCAGCTGTGTTGTCCTATACTAGCACAATCTCTGGAATCTCTCATTCCGGTGTTATTCGATTCATTCATGTACCCCTCCCGTTGATAGCACGCTAGCTCTTCCACTAACCATACATTCAATTGTACATTAGCTCTTCCACTAACCATACAATTGTCAGCACTCGGGATGTTACACTCGACAAGCGGACCAGGAGGCCGTGAGATTGGCTAATCAGGCTATGATGGACGCCGTGAGAGAGGCGAACAGGAAAGCCACTGAAGATGTGTTGGAGGCAAACCGCCTGGCGAACATGACCATGATAAGGGTCATGTTAGAGGAGATGAGGACTGGTCATGCTGGTGGCCAGCATCCTCCGCCACCACCTCCACCGCCACCACCACCCAGTGATGGTCATGGAGGGGGTGGGGCACATGCTCCGGAGGACGACAGTCAGAGTCGCATGGAGGGTGTCAGTCATCTTACAAGGATAATGCAACCCTACTTTGAGCCAGTTGAGGACAGAGATACTATTGACTGTCGGCTGAATGCTTTCCGCAAGAATAAGCCACCTTCCTTTGACGAATCCTATGATCCTATTGGTGCTGTTAGATGGCTTCAGGCCCTGGATAAGATATTTAGGGTGATCCAGAGTACAGATCCCCAGAAACTGATGTTCGCTACTTACATGCTGGAGGGAGACGCTCATGAGTGGTGGACGAACACCTCTCAGGTGTATGAGATGCAGGGTCATATTATCATATGACTATTCTTTGAGGACTTATTTCTGGGGAGATATTTTCCTTACGATGCTCAGGAGAGGAAACAAAAAGAGTTTGCTGTTTGGTGCAAGGTGTAACACCCCCTATATATCTGGTAATGTTATCATATCATCGTATTAAGCTGCGCTTAATTAAAAATGCAGAATATCTTTTTGTTTTCAATTATGACGTCATTATTCATTACCAACTTGATTACTTAATCGTTTTCAAAACATTGCTTGTATGTAAATTACAAAAGACAGCTAACTGAAATACCTCATTACTTAAATAACAGATATAAGTCACTAGTCACGGAACTACAACATGTAGACCGGACAACTCTGATAGTTTGTACAACTCAGTTAAACTTAAACATAACAGAAATCAAAGTGGCATGGAATATCCCCTTGCTCACCCAAATAAGGCAACAAAGCCCAACAGAAGTCTCAACAACAGCAACATACTAAAAGCAAGCTAAAAACATAACATCAGCAGATATATCCAGCATCCAAACATGTCAGCATATAAACAACAATAATCATTACTAAGCTCTGGCCTCCTGCTGCCAGAGGCATCTGCCCCCAAGTTACCTGGACCTGAAATAAGCGTCCCCAAACGTGGGGTGAGATCTCTAAACAAGAAATCTCAGTAAGACAAGGGGTCCTCACAGATCTTTCACCCCAAGCTCACTTACATGTGCAATATAAGTTCAAAAGCAGTTTATCAACATTATTTCCAAAATAGTGCAAAATGGCAGATAATCATGTCATGTGTGTCAATGCTATATAATCTATTGGCCAGAGAAATACAAGAATACGTCTATTACCCACACAGTACGCGCCCTGCCGTACCTACCCTTAGGATCACATCCCATCATCGGGTGAACACCACATACATATCATAAGCATTTGCACTTAACAGCTCAAAAGCATTTCAAATTTCAAAGCATGTAACACAACATGCATATAACCATACCCCCATGGGACATGGTGGAACCAACAATGGCTAAACCGAGGACACGAAAGCTTACCTTGCAAGCTAACAATTCAAGCCAAGAGTCCAACGAATGCTCAAAGTTCAAACACAGCAGAATCACAATCTGATTTGAACAAGCAATCATATCAATAAACATAGCTCATAAGGATAAACATAAAGACAACGTTTCTCTTTTACGTTTCATGTCTTTAGGCTTCTCACAAAGCCACAAGCCTTTAGTCACTTAGATTCTGATTTAGTTAATTATTACAGAAGTTCAACTTCCTCAAACTAGGGTCCACAAACCCCCAATAGCCTTCTGTATGAACAGTGCAGCTGCTATTCTTCGAAAACCCAGAATATCCGAATATATGTCGGGGGCATATTCGGAAATCAGTATCCGGATCTCTCTGCCAATATCCGGATATCCGGATATCATATCTGGATATCCATATCCGGATATTTCGCGACATAATGCAGTTTCTGCATTTCGCGAAGATATCCATGAAAGGCCCAACTCTTACCAATTAAAAATGTTCAAGACTCCATTTTTAGGCACATATAGGTTCATACTCATATTACATACTTATTTAACTATTAAACATGCCAAGACATCTCTTTTAACCATTAGAACTCATGATCAAAGGTGGTAACACTTACCCAAGCTTAAAACAGCCAACCAAAGGTGCTCTTGGAGCTCACAAGTCAGCTCCAAGGTACTGACTTCGAAGAGAACGAAAATGGCACACAAGGTGGTTCCTTTCTTCACAAAGGTAGCTTCTTGGAGCACCAAGCACCAAGAATAAGACACCACAACTCCAAAACTAGAAACTCAGCCCCTCACACCTCACAAGGCAGTAGCAATAACTTAGAAACAAGGTCCTCTCACTCTCCCAAGGTAGCTCACACCAAGATAGCTTGATCAAGAGAAGAAACCATGATCAAAGGTGGTGTCTTTGGTGAGAAAATGAAGAAGAAAATGAGTAGCAAGGTGGCTGGTCTCCTACACTCAGAAATTCTCACGCTGGAGGCTCACAAAATAAACCTAGGATCATGTGCCAAGGCTATATATAGCCACTTAAGTTTTAATCGCACTGTATTAGCGCTAAATGCTACGCTTAGCATTTTAATCTCAAACTTAGAATTCAGAACCTACTCAATTTTATAATATTTATCATATTTTTATTTTATTTTTCGCAACACTTTTCCAGTACGCGCTTTTCCATAGCCAGTATCAGTTCTGGCACCAGTTCTCATTATTTTAACTTGAAACTTGAAATCACAGTCCTACAGATTATTCTAGGAATATTCATGCACTTATTATAATTTTCGGGATACTTCATCGGTACGCATTTATGCTAACTAGCAGAACCGGTATCTGCACTTTTCGTCATAAAAGCGGCTTCCAACATTATTACTCACTTACTACAATAATTAAAGCCTCATAATAATTATTAGGGTCAATTATGGAATTATTTTCTAATTTCACATAATTAATTAATTAACTTCTTTAATTAACGGAGCGGGTTCTTACATTCACCCCACTTTTTTAGGATTTTGTCCTCAAAATCAGAATATATCTGTCTTGGAAATCGGGATACTGCCGGAGAAGCTCGCCCTCTCGCTCCCAGGTACACTCCTCAGGAGTTCTTCCTGACCATTGCACTTTGACCATCAGGATGATCTTGCTCCTCAGCTGCTTCTCGCCACAATCGAGAATCTTGAGTGGTCCGACGGAGTTTTCAAGTTCTCCTGAACCTCCACATCATCCGGTTGCACCACATGCGAAGGATCTGCTATATACTTGCGAAGCTGAGACACGTGAAACACGTCGTGAATGTTGGCCAAGTCGGAGGCAAGGCAAGCAGGTAGGCAACAGGTCCTACTCTACCAAGGATCTGGTATGGCCCAATATATCGCGGGCTCAGCTTCCTCACTCCGAGTGCCCGTCCAACACCGATGACAGGTGAAAGTCTCACAAACACGTGCTCACCCTCACTGAACTCCAGTGGACGATGCTTGACATCGTAGTAACTCTTCTGGCGATTCTGCGCCTTCTTCAGCTTTTCCCTGATCATCTGGATCTGCATGGTGGTATCTTGGACGAAGTCCAAGCCAAACAACTCACGATCCCCAACCTTAGACTAGTAGGTAGGAGTACGACACCTCCTGCCATACAACGCCTCGTAAGGTGTCATGCCCAGGCTAGCATGACAATTGTTGTTGTACGAAAACTCAACCAACGGAAGGTACCTATCCCATGCTGAGCCCTGCTCCAACATGCAAGCCCGCAACATGTCCTCCAAGGTCTGGATAGTCCGCTCAGTCTGACCATCAGTCTGAGGGTGATAGGTTGTACTCAGTCTCAACTGAGTTCCAAAAGCTTCCTGCAGCGCCTCCCAGAATCGAGATGTGAACTTCGGGTCCCTATCACTAATGATACTCTCGGGCACCCCGTGAAGCCTCACGATCTCGCGAACATACAATTTGGCCAACTGCTCTGTAGTGAAGCTCACCTTAACTGGAAGAAAATGGGAAGACTTTGTCAATCTGTCCACAATGACCCATATAGAGTCGCAGCCAACTTGAGTCTTTGGTAAACCCACAATGAAATCCAAGGAAATGCTCTCCCATTTCCATTCCGGAATCTCAAGAGGTTGAACTTTACCAGACGGCTTCTGGTGTTCTATCTTTACCTTCTGGCAAATCAAACACTTGGACACATACACAGCTATGTCCTTCTTCATTCCTGGCCACCAGAAATTTCTCTTCAAGTCTTGATACATCTTTGTGGCACTAGGGTGGACAGTAAACTGGCCTTTATGAGCCTCTTCCATAACCTCTTCGGTCAAAGGACCTCGAGGAATCACAATCCGCTTCTGAAACAATAGAAGTCCATCCTCATTCCAAGACACATCGTCTTGGTTCTTCACGTAGTCAAGGCACTCTCTCTGCACTTGCGCCTCAAGGATCTTCTCCATTAGCTCATTCCTGACTCTAACAAGCTCCATCTCGAGAAGTGAACCCCCAAACAAGGAAGTCACTTTCAGATCTCGAAACTTCTCTATGACGTCGAAGTCACCCATCGTCAAACTGGATAAACTCACGGATTTCCGACTCAGAGCATCGGCTACCACATTGGCCTTGCCAGGATGGTACTTCAACTCAAAGTCGTATTCCTTCAGAAATTCCATCCATCTTCTTTGTCTCATGTTCAGCTCCTTCTGATCAAACAGATACTTCAAGCTCTTGTGGTCACTGAACACAGCAAACTGCATACCGAACAGATAATGCCTCCAAATCTTGAAAGCAAAAACAATTGCAGCCAACTCTAAATCATGAGTCGGATAGTTCTCCTCATGAGGTTTCAACTGCCTCGAAGCAAAAGCAACAGCTCTACCAGACTGCATCAAAACACAGCCCAGCCCCTTTCCAGAAGCATCACAGTAAAGCTCAAACTGCTCCTCAGGATCAGGAAGGATCAGCACAGGTGAAGTCGTCAATCTCTCTTTCAACTCCTGAAAGCACTCCTCGCACTCGTGAGTCCACACAAACGGAGTCTCCTTTCGGGTAAGGCGAGTCAAAGGAAGAACTGTAAGAACCTGCACCGTTAATTAAAGAAGTTAATTAATTAACTATGTGAAATTAGGAAATAATTTCATAATTGACCTTAATAATTATTATGAGGCTTAAATAAATATAGAAAATGACTAATAATGCTGAAAGTCGCTTTTCTGACGAAAAGTACAGATACCGGTTCTGCTACTCGGTATAAATGCGTACCGATGGAGTATCCCGGAAAATTATAATAAGTTCATGAATATTCCTAGAATAATATATATGACTTGTAACACAAGTTTGAAGTCAAAATAATGAGAATTGATGTCGTAACTAATACTATCAGTGTTAAAACGCGTACCGAAAAAGTGTTGCGAAAAATTAATATAAAAATATGACAAATCCTAAAAAAATGGCTAGGTTCAGAATTCCAAGTTTGAGATTAAAATGATAAGCGTAGCTATTAATGCTATTACAGTGTGTTTTAACTTAAGTGGGCCTATATAAGCTAGGGGCACAATGCCCTAGGTCAGAATGCAAACCTTATATATGAGTTTTTGGACCTCCTTTGGCTGCTGGTCATTTTCTCCTTTGCCACCTTCTTCCTCTATAGCAAAAGCTTCAAGAAACCTTTTTTATTCCTTGTTTCTCTACCTTATTACCTTGTGTGAGTGAGGGCTTGCCTTGGGTGCTAGTAAGGGACCTTGTTCTGAGTTTTGGCCACTGGTTTATGTGGTTTTGTGGGCTGAGTTGGTGAGTTTTCCTTAGAAAGGCCATTGTCATGGCATTTGGTGCTTCAAAGTGTGATCTTTGAATAGAAAGAACCCACCTTGTGTTGTATTTTTGTGGTTCCTTAAAGTCAGCATCTTTGAGCCTTGTTGGAGAGCTCAAAGAGCCTTCTTTGTTGCTGTGTTTGGACCCCATTGGTATACTTTAAACTTCCCTTTGAATTTTCATGAAAATAGCTTGTTTATGTTATGAAATGAGTTAACTTTAATCATTCGAGCTTAAGGTTGTTAATCTAGGGTTATTGAGTGTTAATGAACTTCTGTTTTGAGTCAAAACTGAACCTTGGGTCATTAGGTGACATTTTTGCTTCGGATTGTGCAGAAAAATTCTGCAGAAAACTGTTCTGCCCGCGTGGTAATCGATTACTTTTGGTTGGTAATCGATTACCATGTGCAGTAATCGATTACCTTGCTGGTGGTAATCGATTACCATGTGCAGTAATCGATTACCATGTCCTTGGTAATCGATTAGCACTTGTGAAAATGACCAGAAACTAGTTTTATGCGTGGGTTAGTCCCTTTTTGGGCATGATGGCCTAAGAAGTTTGTATTACTGTTGGAAAACAATGATACCTTTAATTGAGGGACTTAATGCTTGATAATTATGAACTAGAAAAGATGTAATAGAATAAGAAAATATTTTCATAATGAAATGAACCTTTAAAGTATGGTTATTAATGATATTTCTGATAGAAACAGATTGTGATTGTGTTGTTTGTGGGCCTTGAGCTTGTGCGGACTCTTGGCTTGGATAGTTAGCTTGCAAGGTAAGCTTTCGTGTCCTCGGTTTAGCCATGTTGTGGTTCCACCATACCCCATGGGGGAATGGTTTATATGCATGTTGTGTTACATGCTTTGGATATTTTGAAATGCTTTTGAGCTGATATGTGCAATGACTTATAATATGTATGAATTGTTTCCACTTAGTCGGTAAGCCTGAGTATGTAGCGTCATACAAGATGGTGAGCTCGTGGGTGGGTGCAAGTAGCGTCTTGCATATTGTGTGGGTAATAGACGTATTCGTGCATTTCTCTGATCAGTAGAATAGAATTGACACACATGACATGATTATCTGTTGCATTGCACTATTTTGGAAATTATATTGTTAAACTGCTTTTGAACTTATATTGCACATGTAAGTGAGCTTGGGGTGGAAGATCCTTGAAGACCCCTTGTCTTACTGAGATTTCTTGTTTAGAGATCTCACCCCACGTTTGGGGGCACTTATTTCAGGTTCAGGTAATTTGGAGGCTGATGCCTTTGGCGGCAGGAGGCCGAAGCTTAGTTGATGATTATTGCTGTTTATATGCTGACATGTTTGGATGCTGGATCTATCTGTTGATGTTATGCTTTTAGCTTTATTTTATTATGATGTTGTTATTGAGACTATGTTGGGCTTGTTGCCTTATTTGTATGAGCATGGAGTTTGTCCATGCCACTTGATGTTAGTACTTTGGGTTGAGTTGTATAAACTGTTAGTTTGTCCGGTGTACGTGTTGTAGTTCCGTGACTAGAGACATATTTATGTTGTTTAATTAATGAGGTATTTCAGTTAACTGTCTTTTGCAATTTACATACAGGCAATGTTTTATTAATTGATTAAGTAAGCAAGTTGGTAATGATTAATGACGTCATAATTGAATAGAAAAAGATATTCCGCATTTTTAATTAAGCACATCTTAATACGATGATATGATAACATTACCGGATATATACGGGGTGTTACAAGAACCATCGTGGAGAATCCCTTGATGAACCTCCGATAGTAACGTGCCAAACCTAAGAAGCTCCTCACTTCCGTAACTGTCTTGGGCCTCTCCCAATCTAGCATGACTTCGATCTTGTTGGGATCCACTGCGACTCCTTCTGCTGAAATCACATGCCCAAGGATCTTGACTGATTTGAGCCAAAACTCACACTTAGAAGGCTTAGCATAAAGCTTTTTCTCCTTCAGCACTTGCAGAACAATCCTCAGATGCTCCGCATGCTCCTCCTCAGTCTTGGAGTAAATCAGAATGTCGTCAATGAAGATGATCACAAACTGATCCAGATACGGCTGGAAAATCTTGTTCATGTAATCCATGAATACTGCGGGTGCATTCGTGAGTCCAAAAGGAATCACCAAATACTCAAAATGACCGTATCGCGAATGAAACGCGGTCTTAGGGACATCCTCCGGCTTCTCCCGAATCTGATGGTATCCGGACCGGAGATCAATCTTCGAATACACGCAAGCACCCCTTAGTTGATCCAACAGATCATCAATATGAGGAAGGGGATACTTGTTCTTGATCGTCACCTTGTTCAACTGCCTGTAGTCGGTGCACAATCGCATTGTGCCATCCTTTTTCTTCACAAAGATGACCGGTGCTCCCCAAGGAAACACACTCGACCGAATGAAATATTTTGCTGAAAGATCCTCAATATGCTTCTTCAACTCTGCCAACTCCGGTGGCGACATCCGATATGGAGCTAATGAAATAGGCCTCACACCAGGCAGCAAGTCAATAGAGAATTCTATCTCCCTCTGAGGCGGAAACTCAGGAATCTCCTCATGAAACACTCCGAGAAATTCCCTCACCACTGGAAAGCCAGTGATATCCTCTTGTGTCCCACTCACCAAATCTCCCAACATGACATAACTAAATGCCCCTGCTCTCAAAGCCTTCCCAGCCTGCAGCAATGAAATATATGGCGAGGAACTAGCTATGGAATCACACGGAGACATCACCACGCGCTTTGCACAACAGTTAATCAATGCACAGTTTCTGGACAACCAATCCATGCCTAGAATAATCTCCAAGTTGGCCATCGGCAATCCTATCAGATCTACCGAGAACTCACGGCTGTCCTACTGAAACGCTACATCGCGATGTACAGTGGTAAAATCACATATTTCTCCGGTGGCGGTGGTCACCCGCAACATGGAGAAAGCACAGACATGGGCAGCTCAAGCCCCACAGCAATCAGGGATGCAACAAAAGAATGCGTAGCCCCGAAATCAAATAATACATCAACAGATGAATCACCAATAGACACAGTACCTCTAACAAGGTTCAGAGCTCTATTCGACTGTTGGCGATCTAACGTGTACACACGTCCAGTAGCAGGTGGCACTTCAGGTGCCGAAGTAGATGCCAAGGGAACCATCTGCAAAGGAACTGCCTGAATAGTTGCAGCTCTTGCCGTCGACGACAGACAGTCTCTAGAAAAGTGGCCCTCCTTGCCACACTGAAAGCATACCAACTGCCCCGAAGCACAACGTCCCACATGTTCCTTTTCGCACCCCGAACATCTCGGAGTGGAAGGAGGCCTCGCAAAACTTCCCTGCTGTGAAGAAGTAGTCCTCTTGAAATGACCAGGCGCCTGCCTAGTGGCAAACTGTTTTCCCTTTCCTTTCGGACCAAACTTCCTGTCTCTCCAGGAAGTGGGAGTGAAACTACCAGTCCCCTTCGTCTCCTCAATCTTGGCCTTCTTAGCCTTGCTTATAATGCATACATCCTCAATGTCCTTACACTGCTGAACCAGTGTACCAAAATCCCTCGAAACAGCTCCAGCAGTATGCTCTGCAATCACCTCACTAAGTCCCCTCTGAAACTTAGCAGCCAAAAACATCGGAGTAGGCACTGCCATCCGAAAGTGTGCAAACTTCACAAGTTCATTGAACTTGGCAAGGTACTCGTCAACAGACAACGAGCCCTGAACCAACCTGTCGAACTCCCCCTGCTTCCTCTCCTGCGCGTCATAGGGGAAATATCGACCCAGAAAGCAATCCTCGAAAAATGGCCACGTCATCACATGACCCTGCATCTCATAAGCACGAGAGGTGTTCGTCCACCACTCATGGGCATCGCCTTCCAGCATGTAGGTTGCAAACATCAGCTTCTGCGGATCAGTACACTACATAACCCAGAAGATCTTGTCCAGCGATTGCAGCCATCTCGCCGCAGCAATGGGATCCAGGGACCCATCAAAAGAAGGTGGCTTATGCTTTCAGAAAGCGTTCAGCCTACGGTCGATCACGTCACGGTCCTCAGCAGGCTCCATAAAGGGTTCCATCACCCGAGTGACATGAGTAGCACTACCAATGTGACTAAGGCTCTCGTCCTGAACACTAGGTGGAGGCGACAGCGGTGGTGTAGGTGTAGGTGGTGGCGGAGGATACTGGCCAACAGCAGGACCAGCCCTCATCTCCTCCAACATAACCCTCATCATGGTCATGTTCGCCAGCCGATTTTCCTCAAGAGCATCCTTCGTGGCCTTCTGGTTCGCTTCTTTAGCGGCGTCCTGAAAGTAGAATTGGCCTTGAAGGCCGAAACATGTGTGAGGGAAAAACAAAATTTTTCGCAAGCGGAACACACATGCATATCAAGATACATACTTTAAGACGTATGTCATACCTTGTTCGTGAAAACTCAAGATGATCAAGGTAGGTCTGAATGGTTCAGACCCTCTAACGTTGATCCACATCACCCGCGTCTAGATACAGGAACTCCTTCCAGTAAGGCCGCCGATTGATCACCACAATAAGGCTTGCTATGCGCTCAGTGTGTGATGCAGGAGGCTAGGTAAAAGTGTTTAGAAGAGTGAAGTGTTCTAAGAGAAAACCTCACAAGGGGCGCATATATGAGTAGAGAAAGGCTTGGCTTTTCACACAAACCTAAGGAGGAACTAACAACTCATTAAGTACACAAGAGGAGCCTTTTAAGTTTCAAAAACAAATCAGATTTTTCTCCCAAAAATCTGATCAAAAGTGCCGCCCTTGGGGAGAGAATAAGTGGAGTTGTTGCATTTCAAAAATTGCCAACAACATCCCAGAATATTCTCATGAGACTAAGTTCAAAACCTAGTCAGAAATCTGATCATGAATCATCATATAATCAGCTATATGGTGCGCCCCATATAGCCTAAAAGGTCCAGATACATTTGAGTTAGTTGCATTTCAAACTTAAATCAACTCACTCAAATATTCTCCCAACAGACCGTATCTTCTGGAGCTGATTTTGATGATCAAATCTAGCCAAAATCAGCACCCCATTATCCTTGGATTATGTCTAAAAGATCTCCTCCTGATATGTTCCAACAAGATCTCATCTTGTCCTTTTGTTATGAAACAACTTTTCATAGGCAATTCAAATTCGAATTCAAACTTTCAAACACTTAAATTTTAAATTCAAATTCAAATTCAAATTTCAAAATTCAAAATTCAAAATTCAAATTCAAAATTCAAAATTTGAATTTCAAAATTCAAATTCAAGATTCAAATTTCAAAATTCAAATTTCAAATTCAAAATTTAAACATTTGATAATTAATTTAACTAATTAAATTAATTAGTAATGTCTTGGACTATCCAAGCCCATTACTTTGATCCATGCGCCCTCCACCCTATATGTGGAGTTCCAAACTACTTCTTGGGCTAATAACAATTGTTAGGCCCAATACCTTTAATGCTAGAGCATCTAGACAATTAGGTGTTAGTGTGTGACCCATTAGGTCCAACATAGCCACTGACATAAATGGGCTTGGGCCTAATAAGCCCACAACCCATCTAATGACAACACAGAGCACTAACAATGCTTTGTTGCCCCAGAACTAGTTAGATTAGTGACTTGATCATCCTATTAGACATATTTGGTTGCCGTATATATTTCATTTCGTCTCGGTTACCTTCCCATAAAACCTAGGGTAAGGAAGCGTATCAACCCCTGCGGTTTAGGGTAAGCTTTATTCGAAATAGGGAATCTTCAATTTACAGACTCTAAAGGCAGATCATCTCATGATCTCTTTTACTATGCATAGATTCTCGAGTCCCTATAAATGTCATCCCGATTTCTCCGGTTTACAGATAACCTAATCTCTCACAGAGATTTGACGAATTCCTTCAGCTTATCACCCTAGCCCTGTGTTCTTTCAGGACAAGCCCAACAGTATACCTATGAGTCTCCATGTTTCAGGCAGACGAGGTGCACAATCAAAGCATGCCTTCTAGAACACAGTCTAGGTAATAACTTCTGGTCTTAGGAAAGACATACCCAAATATAAAGAGACTACTCTAATGATACTCTCTGTGAGAGTTCCTCATAGAGTCTCTTTGTGGGTCTGTTCAGTGCGAGCTATACCCGTATAGGTCTACCTACGACTTTAGCTAAGACATCTCCCTATCTGTAGCTCATGAGGTCTTTACCTTGCATCCAAATACAAGTAGATAAGTCGTGCTAGTCTTACCCGAGATCACTGATCCCCATTCTCAGTGTCTCTAGACTAGGAACATAAAATTAGGAATAAACATGCAGTATCCTTGAATCCTCATGATCGTGATCTCATCACAGATACTCAAGAGATACCTATTTTATTCCAAGGGGTTTATCCAGTTACTCATATAAATATTAATAGTAATATTGAGACAAAATATGAAACAGGATAAATAGTGCTTTTATTTGCGACAATATAAAATGTCTAGATATGTCCTAATCTAATCAAAAGATTGTCTCTAGGACATCCATATACTAACACGTCCATCATTGCCACGTTGGCCAATCTAGTGGCCTCCTGCATCTCAGCCAATGCAGTCAGGATTGGGTCGGGTTGACCCTCAACAGTCTCGCGAGTTCTCCTGGATCCTACCATGACTCTGTACAAGTTACACAAATTATGAGTTAATCAGGCCCAGGAAATGTGATCACATATGCATCATCATAATAAGACTCAACGGAGCAAACACACAAGACAGACACAACCAAGCATCCTAGTTATTACAATACATACAGGCTTGTCCCTCGAACCATTGCTCTGATACCATAAAATATAACACCCCGTATATATTCAGTAAAGTTATCATATCATCGTATTAAGCTGCGCTTAATTAAAAATGCGGAATATCTTTTTCTTTTCAATTTACATTGTCTGTATGTAAATTGCAAAAGACAGCTAACTGAAATACCTCATTACTTAAATAACATATATAAGTCTCTAGTCACGGAACTACAACACGTAGACCGGACAACCCTGATAGTTTAAACAACTCAGTTAAACTTAAACATAACAGAAATCAAAGTGGCATGTCAGCATATAAATAGCAATAATCATCAACTAAGCTCCGGCCTCCTGCCGCAAGAGGCATCAGCCCCCAAGTTACCTGAACCTCAAATAAGCGTCCCCAAACATTGGGGGAGATCTCTAAACAAGAAATCTCAGTAAGACCCCAAGCTCACTTACATGTGCAATATAAGTTCAAAAGAAGTTTATCAACATTATTTCCAAAATAGTGCAAAATGACAGATAATCATGTCATGTGTGTCAATGCTATAATCTACTGGCCAGAGAAATGTAGGAATACGTCTATTACCCACACAGTACGCGCCCTGCCGTACCTACCCTTAGGATCACATCCCATCGGGTGAACACCACATACATATCATAAGCATTTGCACTTAACAGCTCAAAAGCATTTCAAATATCAAAGCATGTAACACAGCATGCATATAACCATACCCCCATATGACATGGTGGAACCAACAATGGCTAAACCGAGGACACGAAAGTTTACCTTGCAAGCTAACAATCCAAGCCAAGAGTCCAACCAATGCTCAAAGTCCAAACACAGCAGAATCACAATTTGATTTGAACCAGCAATCATATCAATAAACATAGCTCATAAGCATAAACATAAAGACAACGTTTCTCTTTTACGTTTCATGTCTTTAGGCTTCTCACAAAGCCACAAGCCCTTGGTCACTTAGATTCCGACTTAGTTAATTATTACAGAAGTTAACCTTCCTCAAACTAGGGTCCACAAACCCCCAATAGCCTTCTATATGAACAGTACAACTACTGTTCTTCGAAAACCCAGAATATCCGGATATATGTCGGGGGCATATCCGGATATCAATATTCGGATATCTCTCTGCCAATATCCGGATATCCATATCCCCATATTCGGATATCCATATCCGGATATTTCGCGACAGAATGCAGTTTCTGCATTTCGCAAAGATATCCATCAAAGGCTCAACTTTTACCAATTAAAAATGTTCAAGACTCCATTTTTAGGCACATATAGGTTCATACTCATATTACATACTTGTTTAACTCATTAAACATGCCAAGACATCTCTTTTAACCATTAGAACTCATGATCAAAGGTGGTAACACTTACCCAAGCTTAAAACAGCCAACCAAAGGTGCTCTTGGAGCTCACAAGTCAGCTCCAAGGTACTGACTTCGAAGAGAACGAAAATGGCACACAAGGTGGTTCCTTTCTTCACAAAGGTAGCTTCTTGGAGCACTAAGCACCAAGAATAAGACACCACAACTCCAAAACCAGAAACTCAGCCCCTCACACCTCACAAGGCAATAGCAAGAACTCAAAAACAAGGTCCTTTCACTCTCCCAAGGTAGCTTACACTAAGATAGGTCGATCAAGAGAAGAAACCATGATCAAAGGTTGTGTCTTTGGTGAGAAAATGAAGAAGAAAAAGAGTAGCAAGGTGGCTGGTCTCCTACAGTCAGAAATTCTCACGATGGAGGCTCACAAAATAAACCTAGGATCATGTGCCAAGGCTATATATAGCCACTTGAGTTTTAATCGCACTGTATTAGCGCTAAATGCTACGCTTAGCATTTTTATCCCAAACTTATGATTCAGAACCTACTCAATTTCACAAGATTTATCATATTTTTATTTTATTTTTCGCAGCACTTTTTCGGTACGCGCTTTTCCATAGCCCGTATCAGTTCTAGCACCAGTTCTCATTATTTTAACTTGAAACTTGAAATCACAGTCCTACATATTATTCTAGGAATATTCATGCACTTATTATCATATTCCAGGATACTTCATCGGTACGCGTTTATACCGACTAGCAGAACCCATATCTGCACTTTTCGTCAGAAAAGCGGCTTCCAACATTATTACTCACTTACTACAATCATTAAAGACTCATAATAATTATTAGGGTCAATTATGGAATTATTTCAAAATTTCACATAATTAATTAATTAACTTTCTAAATTAACGGTGTGGGTTTTTACACAAGGCTCGATGACTGTGGATGAGTACTTGGCTAAGTTCAATGAACTGGCCAAATTTGGACATTTCTGTATTGCTATGCCTACCCCGACATTTCTGGCTGCTAAGTTCCGTAGGGGACTTAATGAGGAGATAGTTGATAGGATTGCTGGAGCGGCATCCAGAGACTTTGGCATGTTGGTTCAGCAGTGTCGTAATATTGAAGATGTTTGCATAGTGAGCAAGGCCAAGAGAGCCAAAGTAGCTGAGGTTAAGGGAACCAGTGGTTCCACTTCCTGGAAGGACAGGAAGTTTGGTGGTAAAGGAAAGTAGTTGGCTGTTAGACAGACGCTAAATCAGTTCAAGAGGACTTCTACTCAGGGGAGTGCAGCTAGACCTCCTACTCCCAGGTGTACCGGTTGTGGGAAGTTCCATGTGGGGCCGTGTGCTACCGGCCAATTGATCTGTTTTCATTGTGGAGCAAAAATTCTGGTCATTGCTCACCTGCCACCGGCCCTGTGTATACGTTGGATCGCCAGCAGTAGGATAAAGCTCCAAATCTTGTTAGAGGTACTGTTTCCATTGATGGAATTGCTGTTGTTGTATTGTTTGATTCTGGGGCTACGCATTCTTTCATCGCGATCCCGATTGATGTGGGGCTTGAGTTGCCCATTGCTGTGCTTTCTCCACCGTTGCCGGTGACTACCACCACCAGAGAAAAGTGTGATACTACCATTGTACATCGAGATGTCGTGTTTCCGTGGGATGGTCGTGAGTTTTCGGTAGATCTGATTGGATTGCCGATGGCTAATTTGGAGATCATCCTTGGCATGGATTGGTTGTCCAAGAATTATGTGATGATTGATTGTTGTGCTAAGCGAGTGGTGATGTCTCCGTGTGATCCTACAGCCAGTTTCTCGCCTTATATTTTAGTGCTGCAGGCTAGGAGAGCCTTGAGAGCAGGGGCATATGTTATGTCATGTTGGGAGGTTTGGGAGTGGGACACAGGAGGACATTACCGGCATTCCTGTGGTGAGGGAATTCCTCGAGGTGTTTCTTGAGGAGATTCCTGAGTTTCCGCCACAGATGGAGATAAAGTTCTCCATTGATTTGTTGCCTGATGTGGGGTCTATTTCATTAGCTCCATATCGGATGTCTCCACCAGAGTTGGCAGAGCTAAAAAAGCATATTGAGGATCTTTCGGCTAAAAACTTCATATGACCGAGTGTGTCTCCATGGGGAGCACCAGTCATCTTTGTAAAAAAGAAAGATGGGACCATGCGATTGTGCACCGACTATAGACAGTTGAACAAGGTGACAATCAAGAACAAGTAACCCCTCCCTCGTATTGATGATCTGTTGGATCAACTTAGGGGTGCTTGTGTGTATTCGAAGATTGATCTTCGGTCCGGATACCGTTAGATTTGGGTTAAGTCAGAGGATGTCCCTAAGACCGCATTTCGTTCGAGATACGGTGATTTTGAGTATTTGGTGATCCCGTTTGGACTCACCAATGCACCTGCAGTGTTCATGGATTACATGAACCATATTTTCTAGCCGTACTTGGACCGGTTTGTGATCGTCTTCATAGACGATGTTTTGATTTACTCCAAGAGTGAAGAGGAGCATGCAGAACACTTGGGGATTGTGTTATGGGTGCTGAAGGAGAAAAAACTATATGCTAAGCCTTCAAAGTGTGAGTTTTGGCTCAAGTCAGTGAAATTCCTTGGGCATGTGATTTCTGTAGATGGAGTTGTAGTGGACCCAAACAAGATTGAGGTCGTGTTGGATTGGGAGAGGCCCAAGACAGTTACGAAAGTTATGAGTTTCTTGTGTTTGGCTGGGTACTACAAGAGGTTCATTGAGGGATTCTCCAGGATGGTTTTTCCATTGACTCGCCTCACCCGGAAGGAGACTCCATTTGTGTGGACTCACGAGTGTAAGGAATGCTTTTCGGAATTGAAGGAGAGGTTGACAACTTCACCAGTGTTGATCCTTCCTGATCCTGTGGAGCAGTTTGAGCTGTATTGTGATGCCTCTGGGAAGGGGTTGGGCTGTGTGTTGATGCAGACCAGAAGAGTTGTTGCGTATGCTTCGAGGCAGTTGGCGGCGATTGTTTTTGCTTTCAAGATCTGAAGGCATTATCTGTATGGCATGAAGTTTGTCGTGTTTAGTGACCACAAGAATTTAAAGTACCTGTTTGATCAGAAGGAGCTGAACATGAGACAGAGAAGATGGATGGAATTTTTGAAAGACTACTACTTCGAGTTGAAGTACTATCCTGGCAAGGCCAATATGGTAGCTGATGCTTTGAGCCGAAAATCTGTGAGTCTATCCAGTTTGATGATGGGGAACTTTGATGTCATTGAGAAGTTTCGAGATTTGACAGTGACCTCTTTGTTTGGGGGTGCACTTCTTGAGACGGAAACAACAATAGTTATAAATGAATTAATGGAGAAGATTAAAGATGCGCAAGTGCAAAGAGAGTCCCATGACTACGTGAAGAACCAAGATGGGGTGTCTTGCAATGAAGATGTTTGTTGATGTTCCAGAAGAGGATTGTAATTCCTCGAGGTCCATTGACTGAGGAGGTGATGGCAGAGGCTCATAAGGGCCAATTTACTGTCCACACTGGTGCTACAAAGATGTATCAGGACTTGAAGAGAAATTTCTGGTGGCCAAGCATGAAGAAAGATATAGTAGTGTACATGTCCAAGTGTTTGATATGCCAGAAAGTGAAGATTGAACACCAGAAACTGTCTGGTCAGCTTCAACCTCTTGAGATATCGCAGTGGAAATGGGAGATCATTTCCATGGACTTCGTGGTGGGTTTGCCTAAGACTGAAGCTGGTTGCGACTCTATTTAGGTCATCGTGGATAGATTGACTAAGTCAGCCCACTTTCTTCCGGTAAAGGTGAACTTCACTACTGAGAAATTGGCCAGACTGTATGTTCATCAAGCTTCATTATTCCTGCTCTCCTTTTTGGTGCTGGCGCATTATCAAACTCCTGAGAGGCTAAAGATTCCAGCAGTTCTAGAGCTTCTTCTGGAGTTTTTGTTTTCAATGATCCCCCTGCTGCAGCATTCACCAAGGTTCTTGTGCTTGGCGTCATTCCTTGGAAGAAGATTCTTCCTTTCTCCCAAGTTTCAATGTCGTGTTGGGGACACTTTCAGAGTAGTCCCTTAAACCTTTCCCATGCTTCGTACAACGTTTAACTTTCTTTTTCCTCAAAAGAAGTGATTTCTGCCTTGAGCCTTGCCATCTTTCAAGCTGAGAAGAATCTGGCCAAGAACTTGGTTGCCAAGTCATCCCAGTTAGTGATGCTTCCTTGAGGCAGTGATTGCAACCACCCTCTTGCTTCTTCTTTCAGTGAGCATGGAAAGAGTCTGAGCAAGATGGCCTCACGTGAGACTCCATTCATCTTCAATGTGTCACAATAAAGCAAGAAGTTCTCTAAATGACTGTATGGGTCTTTTGTGCTTCCTCCAGCAAATTGTTCTTTTTGTACTAATTGCAGCAGTGCTAGCTTGAGCTCAAAGTTGTTAGCATCCACGTTTGGTCTAACAATGCTCGCGGTCTGCGAAACTCTGGCTGGAGTCATATAATCTCCCAACGTCCTTAGAATAGGTGGAAGTCGATTATTCTCTGCCATAGTTTCCTCCTTTGGTTCCGTCGAGCTTGATGCTTCCTTTGCTTCTTTTTCTTTTCTTTCTTTTGCGCTTTTTCTGAGTTTTCTTTCTCTCTTTTCTATCTCAGGATCAAACTGCAAGATTCGTGGGTTAACAGTAGCTCGCATAAACCAAGATTTAATAGATGTGCAGAAAACAGAAAAATACAGAAAAATGCAGAAAACAGAAAATAAAAATAAAATAAGAATGCAGAATATGCAGAAAATCAAACTGCTTTTGCAGAATTTTAAAATTGCAAAAAATTAAAACGTCCAATCTAAACAGTTTTTAGTTACTTCTAATGTTGAAGTATCCAATCCCCGGCAACGGTGCCAAAAACTTGTTGCTACTTGGCAAGTGCACCGGTCGTTAAGTAATAAAGTGTACCGGAGTACGAGATCGTTCCCACGAGGATCAGATTTCAAACACTAGTTCACTAATCGTAGTTTAGTTGGACAATCAAGATTAAGATGAAGAGAATTGAAATTGAAAGAAATTAATAACATGCAAATTAAAATTCAGAATTAAAAGAAAACAATTGAAAAGAGATAAATTTAAGGATTTAAAAACAAGCGTAGTTAGGGTTTCGACTTCCCCCAATCTCTTCTTTATGCTATGAATTAAACTGTCAAGAATCTGTTCTTAAAATATTGCCAATCAATTCTTTCTAAGTTAATTAGGGCTTAATTCCTTGTTACCCTAAATCTATGTGATCTTGCAAGAACTCTAGTTCCCCGATTATTCCCCAAGAAAACATGCATTAAGATCAAGAATTCAAAGATTGCACAATTACCCTATTTCTATCCCTAGATCACAAGGATTGTGATAAATTTACCAAGCCAGGGTTCATGCACCAACATTCCTATTGTCATACAATTCCCCTAGATCAATCTATAAGGAGAAAACTCATAGAAAGCATTAAAGACAGATAATATTCAAATATAAAAAGAAAAGAATTCAGAGACAATTTAATTCATAAACATAAGATTCAATTGGCTTCCATCTACCCCTAACTACATAAGATTCAATTTTGACGCATCAGAGCGTTTTAGCGCGCTGTTGAGCTCTAAAACGTCCTCTTCGAAAGGTGAATTGTTGATGTCAGAGCGTTTTAGTGCGTTGTTGGGCGCTAAAACGCCCTCATCCAGTGGATTTCTTCTATTTTCCTTCATTAGAGCGTTTTAACATTCTCTTGAGCGCTAAAACATCCTCTTCCAGCTTGTAAGTACTTGAAATCTTGCTCCTTTGAGGCTTTCAATCATCTTGTGGCATTCCTTTGGCTCTAAAAAGCCTTGATGGATGTTAAAATCCCTTGAAATAAGAAATATTACAAGATGTTAGATAAATATTCAATCTTTATGACCTTATTGTGCAAAACCCTAATTTACATGCAATTCACTATGTAATCCTTGTATATTTAGCATAAAAACATGGTAAACCAAGGGTTTATCACAAAGCCAAGCAACATCCGGCCTATTGGCCTCGACATATAGCCTACGGGTTCTCATCCAAGGGAGTGTTCCCAGAACATCAACCAAGGCACCCTCCAACCATATACACCCGAGATATTCCTAGAGTTCTCCTCAACGGATGACACCCCATGATCCCAGGTCAACTAGAACTCAAGTGGAAGTTCGTAACGCTCGATGGCAACAGTCTACTGGCCAGAGACATGGTACATCCTATGTACCCACTATACATACATATACGCATGAACATGTTATAATACACTAACAACATACACCTCTAACCACTACACCCAAAGGGCATGGTGTAGCACAGACGGGGACTAACCCTAGTACCAAGGGATTACCTGATGAAAGCTCTCTTTCTAGGTAACTCCAAAGAAATATACCACCGAGCTTGGTCCAACAAGAAATGCCTACACATAGGTCATTCCCATTTCAATTTCAACCACATAATAACATATACATGATCATTCAAGTACTCATGCATTTTTACATAACCACTTACCACAATTCTTTTGGTCAGGGACCAAAGGCAACTCACCAAGCTCACCGTTCCAAGTTTACATCCGCGGGAGGCAACCTACAATGATCACCCACGGATCATCAACATCATGGTGCAACCAATCGAAATACAAGCACCAAAGTCCCTCCCCACACAAGCATAGGTTCGGCCAAATGGCCTCAAATACCAAGTCATGTTCTAAATTTTATTACAAGATCCCAATGGTTTCCTAAGCTCACCATAACTCCAATTTAAACCCTTAATTCAATTCAATAACATCATAACCCCATTTTCCTCAATTATTTAGGACAAAATACACACACACATCCAATTATTTTTCCTTCCAATTCAATTACATCACACCAACACACATCCTATTTAAACTTAGCTCCAAGCCTCAAAATACCAATTGCATGAATTTTACACCATCCAACCTTATATCCCCTCAAATGGCCGAATTCCACAAGCATGGATACCAAAGGATTTCTAACTCATTTCAACACTTTCACACATCATACAATTCTATAATTAACTCATACAAATACTCCACAACTCAATTACACAATCATACAACATGTCAATTTCACAAAGTCTTGGATTTCCACTCAAAATGTTCCTAAGTTATTCAACATTTTCACCAATAATTTTTATGAGCTCAATCACTATAAAACATCATTCTAAGCCACTTTTATCTAATACACATTTTCAATTTGAGCTCTCTAACTATATCAATCCAAGCATGCAAGCCCTAAGTCATCAAATTTAAATCCAATGATTCAACCAATGAAATGTGTTGAAACTTACCCACAAGCAAAGCCTATGACTCCTCCACACAATACCCAAGCATTGGAGGATCAATCAACTCCAAGAACACCAATTCTCACATGGCTGCGGACTTGGGTGGGGTTTTTCTCTCAAATTAGTGGGTTTCAAGGCTTAAAACTACCATGGTTGTGTTTAGAATGTCCTTTACTTAAAGTTTGATGTAGGACTTTGTTGATTTTGAGGGAGTTTGGAGGAGGAGGAGATTTTGTACAAAAACTTGCACCAAGAGGAATGGTCGCGGGTTTAGGTAGGACGGGAGGAGAGAAGGAGAAGATGAATATAAGCAATGCCCATGTGGCATGTATACTTAAGTGGGGTGGGTCCCACCGCCACCTCACATGATTCAAACTAATTCAAATCTCTTGCTTATTCCACTAAACGTCCATAAATTCCTAAACTATTTAGAAACTCCAATTTTTAACATTAACCATTGTCCTTTAATTGTCCTTGATCAGATAAAACCGAAGTTTTTCGGTCGTTCGGAGAAATCACAGTTTTAAGCTGTTATGCGCGTTGTTGTGGGCATGCTTCCCCAAAAACCCTAATTTCCATCAATTTTCACCAGAAATCATATTTCCTAGTCCTATGTACCATTTATAAATTATTTCCAAACCTAGAGCTCAAAATTCATTTGACACATTTTACGATGCAACTGTATCGCGGTAATTTTACCCGGTAAAAACACTATTGATCAATTTTCCAAAAACTTGCCTAACCTTGGTATCTAGGACAGTGGTTCAAAGGCTAATCCTTGATTTAGTGGTTATTTAATTAGTCACCATTGCAATAGCACAGAGAGACTTCCACTAGACTTGCACTTACTTGGCCAATTGGTATAGTAAATAAAGTCATGAATTCTCGGCAATTGGTATCAGAGCCGATTGGTTGGGTAGCGGTGCTATTCATAATTACTATTCACACGTGTGTTTATATACTTTTACAATATTGTTAATGTATACTAATTTGTTCTAGTATACGATATTATTTTTACGTAATATTGTTCACGTGTATAGTATTATTCACGGTGAAATAGTGTAACCTAGTATAGCTAATAATCAGATTATTGTTAACACCATGGCGGAAAAATTTGAGGTTAAGAAGTTCAACATGAGTAATTTCTCCCTCTAGAAGCTGAAGATGAAGACAATTTTGAAGAACCCATAGAAGTAACCAAGGAAAAGTGGAAAGAAATGGATAGCAATGTTGTTGCCAATTAGCACTTAGCAATGGCAGATTAAGTGTTTTCAAGTGTTGATGAAAAGAAAACGGCAAAGGAAATTTGGGATGTTCTCACCAAATTGTATGAGGTCAAATCACTTCCCATTAAGATATTCTTAAAGATGAGACTTTATATGTAAGAACTCGCACCGCTAAATAGTTAATTAAATAATATTATCGATACCGGAGCACAGATTTGATAACTATTATGCATAATTATGATAAGATAATTATATAGAAGTTTAATAATGCTTAATTTTTCGGAGGCAAAGTGCAGATATCGGTTCTGCTTCACGGTATAAATGCGTACCGGTGAAGTATCCCAAAAAATTATAGGAAAAATATAAATATTCCTAGAGAAATATCTAGGTCAAAGGATATCAAGTTTGGAGTAAAAATAATGAGCGTTGATGTCAGTTCTAATATCGACTACGTATAAAACGCGTACCGACAAAGTGCCACGAAAATTATAAGAAAAATATGATAATTCCTAGAAAAATGGCTAGGTTCAGAATATGAAGTTTGAGAGTAAAATAATTAGCGAAGCTATTAGAACTAATATCGATGGATTAAGTTAGTGCGCCTATAAATAGAAAATGCACAGATTTCTAGGGCATTTCCACACACTCCTACATGACTTCTGCTGATGTCTTGTGTTCTTCACCTTGCCACCATCTTCTTCATCATGAAAATCCCTCAAGAGACCACCTTTCTCATTGGTTCTTCCTCCTTAATCTTGTAAACACTTAGTAGTGTGCATTGAGAGGAAGAAAGACACTTTCTTTCTGAGTTGTAGCTGCTAGTTGGCGAGGTTTGAGGGCTGACTCTTTGGTATGAGAGTGTGGGAGCCATTTCCTTGGCATTTGAAGCTTCAAGGAGCTATTTTGTGGAGGAAAAGACCAAGCTTGTGAACAATTTACGTGGTCTTGTGGTGACAGAGTTGTAGAGATGAGTAGAGAGCTCTAAGATCATCTATTTCTTCTGTTTTGAATCTTTGGGTATATGCTTCAACCTTTTTTCTTGAGTTTTCATTTAAAATATCAAGTCTTGGCATGTTAAATGAGGAGATTAATTAACCAACGTGAACACTAGTTTAAATGTGTCTAAAAATGCATGCTTTAACGTCTGGAAGAGTTAAAAATGGAGTATTGGAAGGATATCTTCACGAAATGCAGAACTGCATTCTGTCGCGAAATATTTGGATATGATATTCGGATATGGATATCCGGATATTGGGTTTATAATATCCGGATATGCCCTTGAGGAATAATTGGATATTCTGGAAAATTCGTAGTTTGAGCCATTTTACCCAAACAGAAGTGTGGTTTAGGTTTCTCGACCCTTAATCGGTTAGTATGAACCTCTGTAATGATTTAACTAAGTCAGAACCACAAATATTGAAGGCTTATGGCTTTGAGAGAAGCCTACGGTCGTTAAACAAAAAAGAAAATATTGTCGTAATGCAACGAACTTCTAGACTATGAATATTAATTATTTTTCTGGTATAAACAGACTGTGATTGTGCTGTTTGGTGACCCGTGGACCTTGTGTGGACTTCTAGTTGGTATTACTAGCTTTTCAGGTAAGCTTTCTTGTTATTGGTTTTACCCACTGATGGTTCCACTATACCTCATGGAGGGGTGGTTTATATGCATGATGTGTTTTCTGAAAATATGTGAAGAATATTTGATATGTTGTTGAGTTGTTTTATGAGTACAAATGCCATATGTTTTATATATGGGGTGTTCCACCCTAGACGGTAATCCCTGAGTATGTGAGGCATGTACAAGATGGTAACTTCGTGGGTAAGGTATGTAACATCCTGAGCGCTGACGAGGACGGGGAGTGATCGCCGGTGCGAAAAGGCATGGACAAGGAGCGGCTCCTGACAGGGTTCCAGCGGGGGGTTACATGCATGAATGAATCGAATCGACACCCGAAAGAGAGGGATTCAAAAGACTGTACAGGTATGAGACTACACAATTTGGGATAGCTTATAAGAATTAATTGGTACTACCTATACTAACAAGATGCATCTACTTTTCGGTAGCCCGAAACAGAAGAACTCCATATTTAAACGTGCTTGACTTGGAGCGATTCTGAGATGGGTGACCTCCTAGGAAGTTTTCCAGGGAAGTGTGCAAGTGAGGAAAAATCACAATGAAAAGTCTCGTGTTAGTATGTGGGGATAGTCATTGATTCTTGAAGCGGCCGGGCGTTACAAGTGGTATCAGAGCAGAGCCTCTCTTCCAGTACGATGTGGTTCGAGGAAGAACCAGGCGGAAGCTGGTGGACATGTAACATCCTGAGCGCTGACGAAGGCGGGGAGTGATCGCCGGTGCGAAAGGGCATGGACAAGGAACGGCTTCTGACAGGCTTCCAGCGGGGGGTTACATGCATGAATGAATCGAATCAACACCCGAAAGAGAGGGATTCTAAAGACTGTGTAGGTATGAGACTGCACAGTTTGGGATAGCTTATAAAAATTAATTGGTACTACCTATACTAAGAAGATGCATCTACTTTTCGGTAGCCCGGAACGGAAGAACTCCATAGTTAAGCGTGCTTGACTTAGAGCAATTCTGGGATGGGTGACCTTCTGGGAAGTTTTCCTAGGAAGAGTGTGCGAGTGAGGAAAAAGCACAGTGAAAAGTCTCGTGTTAGTATGTGGGGATAGTCATTGATTCTTGAAGAGGCCGGGTGTTACAAGGTACAAGAGAGAAGCCTTGTACTGTGGGTTGGGTGGAGTGCTTCGTGGGCTAATGTTGTCTACTATGTGGTTAATTGATGTTGAGCTTCCTTGGTGCAATGGCTCTGACTGTGGGGGGGTACCTGCAATGATACTCCGACGCTCAAGTCAGTATCAATGCTAGGCTTATGTTATATTCTTCTTAGAATTAGATGATCATACCTGGGTATGTACCCTTCGTTTATATAGCAAATCTTATGCCGCCTTTGGTAGGCGACATGCCTTCTAATTGGTTGTTCATGAGCTGCAGACTTATCTGTCTCAACTGGTGCCTTTCTGGCAATACACCTATATGTTGGATTGCCTTCTTAGAGTGGTGGCAAGTGATGAACCCTTAGTGCATCAGGTTTTTGAGCATGAGTTAGTATAAATTTGTGTGATTAAATGGATGAAAAAGAGGTCAATGTCCTATAAATTCCTAAATACAAGTTCTGGAAGTTGTATTGAAAATTTACATTGTTCTTGTAGGGAATTGAAGCTCAAAGAAGCAAAAGAGAGAAGGGAGAAGATTCTAGAAATTGGAAAATTCTAAGTGTTGGGTGCTAAAACGCCCAAAACTGAGCGTTTTAGCGCCCTGCTGCACAAAAGATGCTGGTGCTGAACATTAAAACGGCCAAAATTGGGCGTTTTAGCGCCCAAGACAGTTAAAAGCAGTTGGGCATCCGTCAAGGTTGAGCGCTAAAATGTCCAAAAATGAGAGTTTTAGCGCCCATGTCAGTTTTCAGTTGTAATTTGTAAACTATAAAAGCACAAGGGGCCTTAACAAGAGGATAATCAGATGCAATTCTCTCTTATCCATTCTCTGATATTCTGACTTTTCCCATCACACTAGGAGAAGGGAGATCAGGTCAGATTTTTCATAGATCTGATCTGACTCCTCGTTTTCTCTTACTTTCCAAATTCTTAGGACTTAGTATTGTAATAGTTAGTATACTTTCATGTAATTGTACTTGAAGATTGAAGACTCAACTATCATGACAATGGAGTTTGATCTTTCTTCTTTTTCTCTTGTTATTATTTGTATTATGTCTGAGTAGAGTCTTTTGTAGTCTGATTCAGTGGAACTCAAGTTTGAATTTATGAATGGTTAATTAGATGTTTTGTTTATCTATTATATGATTGTATGAAGTTGTCTTGATTAATTCTTCATGTTGAGGAATAGTGTAGAACAAACATGTTTACATTGTTTCTCTATTTTTGACAACTTCATCATCAGTGTTCTAGTAGTCAAGGGATTGATGCTAGGATTCTGATGTGATCTTAAGACCTTAGTAATTAATGCATGTATTAAGAAAGGAATCACCAAGGGATTGGGGTTTCTGATTAATGTGTCTATCAGGGTAGTAAGGGATTACATCTTGAGATGATAAGAAAAAGGTTGATCAACATCACATAGTAGATAATTCATAATGGAAATCGGTTTATCTATAAATTCATGTTTGAGGGAAAATGACATCTGACTACTTGTTTACATTATAATGTACATTTTATTTATTTATCAAGTTTTAATTCAATTCAGTGTAGTTTCTGGTGACAAGAAATCTATGCAATCTATGAACTTTTGTTTGATTCAACTCAAGTACATATGGTTAGCCAGTGCTTGACACAAATCCTCGTGGGAACGATCTTTACTCATCATTTTATTACTTGTACGACTAGTACACTTGCTAGATCCGCAACAGCAAGCTAGAGTTATCTTTCATGTGTTGACTTGTAACGCGATGGACCTTTATAGGATCCTTCTTTAGCTTTAAAGTAATATAAGGCGGTTATACGCGATGAGGCAATTGCGCCTTCGAGTCCTTTGCACGATAATGACATTACGCATTTTATGGAACCTATATATATTTGGGTCTAATCTGAGCTTTTTGTGGGCCTATTGTAATTTATCCAGATCAGTTGCCCCCTAGCTCATAGTTTTTATATAAGAAAAGGTATGAGATATTTAGATTTTTTATTGCGCGTAAATGTTTTTATCAGCTTTTGCGCTTTTGATCATATCTCGCGTGTTAATAAAGACACTGTCATTACTCTGCCGCTAAAAATGGTTGATTGGACTTTAACTGTTAGAGGGATTAAATGCTACCCAATTATATGGGTGTTTTAATAGTAAACGTGGGGTGTTTTAAATTTTAATCCTTTTAACTTCTCCACATGAGCCCCCTTTTATCCGTTTCATCCAACACGTTTTAACCTTTAACCTCCTTCAGTGACTTTTCATATTTGTACTGTGGTGCTAAGTGGACTTTTCATATCCATTTCTGCTGCTAAGTGCTCTTCTCTAACATTCTTACTTTGAATTTTTCTGGGGTGACACGTCTTACTTTCTCTTTTCTACCGAAAGTATAAAGCTCAAGTATATTTTTTCTTCTTCTCTGTATAAAATTTGTTCAATCGTTCTTAACCTCTTCTGTTTCACCGGATTCTAGCAATCAAACTGTTCCTCCTTATATTGAATTAGGGTATGTCTGATAATCACCAACTTGTGAACTTTATCAGAATGGCCGAGAGGTCTGACTCTTCCAGTCCTCTGTCGAGGTCTTTTCCCATGTCTAGGTCTCTAAGGACTGGAGAATGGTGGCTGACTAGCAAGGGTATTTCACCCTGGGACAAAGCGAAACTTGAGACAAGTTTCCCTCCCACGCTTCGAGGATATGAGAAAGGATCCTTGTCCCGAAAATCTAAATGTGGGACGTCCAAGACTTTGTCTTAGCAAAGTTCATCCCTACTTCCAATATTTAAAGTATCTGCGCAAAATAAGGTTGCCAATCCTATTTGTATATCGAGTGATTCTAGTCCTGACCCTACTAGAAATTATTATGATCCTATAAATATAAATATCCTAAGTTTTGAAGATTCCTTGAATTTAAGTTCATCAAATTCAGCACGCAATTCTCCTTCTCCTATTGCGTATAATGAGCCAGCCGAAGAAAAGAGTTCAAGTCCTATTCCGCTAAGTATTGTCTACCCCACAGGATATCTGTGACACCCTCCCCTGTATGCATCCAAGAGAGATGCCTGTTAAATCCGATTAGAGTCGCAACGTTAACGTAATCAATTCGGTAAATACATTTTGAAGTCAAGTGATAAGAACTTATGTTAAAATCGAAATATCATGAGTAAAACAACTAGAGATTTCATAGAGCTTTTGGAGCTGAAATAGTAAATTTTTCAGAAAAATTGTTTGTCTTACAAAAATTATATAAAATCGAGCTTATAGTCTTTTGAAATGGAAGTTATATAATTTGAAAGTAGACATCTGGGGCTTTACGTACATATAAAATTTATTGCATTTGGAGATCTGTAGCTCCGGAAACAGAACTCGCAAGATGCATGGTAAATTAGAGTAAAAATCCGAATTTAATACATACATAATTTGTTAAAGGAAAATTAAATTCCATAGGCCAATGGAACTCAGATTGCTTCCAAAAATTTCCACTACACAGGACCTAAACATTACTAACAATTAACCATTATAATTCTACACATTCTTAGCCAACTAAATCATACTTTATACTCAGAAGACTTAATTTGTTTAAGAACTGAAAATTTGATAACGTAGTAATAAAGTACGGGGTTACATAAGTTCCATACAAAAAAAAAAACATATCATAAAATTTATGCAACGACCATGTTTCACAACAAAACAGAACACGAATTCTAAACTTGCCAATCTCCAAAATATTACATCATGTTCAAAGGTTCAACACTCCAGTCAGCCACAAACCGAGAACACATAACAAGGGTTGCAACAGCAAATAAACTCAAACAGAATTTTCCATGAAGTCACACCATCAAATACTTCTTCGGCCGCCTGCAATTTTATAAAAATTGAGCCCCAAAAGGGGTGAGAAAATTCCCAGTAGTGTGATAGAAAATCCAATAATGCAACAGTATTAATTTAGATACAGAATTTCCAAAATTTGTCACATCATCAAATAAGTTTCGAACAAATACCAAAATGCAACCGAATGTGTATATAACGCTAGAATATTGTATGTATCTAGCACTAATGTGCACATACTAACTGAACTCAATGGAGATTCCATTTGGCCCTGACAGAGGGGAATTCCAATTGAGGCCTATGCGAACTGAACCACGGTTCCTTCTCCCTGGTACCTGAGGGATGCCTATATGATGAATGCTCAAACATATGCTTCATTTCATAAATTTTCGATTTTCCAAACAGCATGTACAATGATGCATGTTATGCTATAATTTGCTTCACACACACATGACAATATTTTTAATGCATGATGTTCATGAGCATGACCAAAAAAAATTAGAATCAGAAAATCATAGTCCTAATGACTATGACACCAAAATTTTCGAATATAATGTGTCTCAAAACCGAATTCCAACAAGTCCTCTCCAAAGGCAGATTACAAATACTTTCAAACAGAATTTATTTAAGACACATGAGCAAAAATTCAAAAATTCATGACCTAAATTGATAGTCACAAAAGGTTAATCCACCAAACATTTACTTGAGCCTTTAAAATTCTAACCGATAAATCACCGAATCAATCCAATCTCCTTGAGTCTTGTGAACCTAATCAAGAAAGTACCAAACAGAATTTTACTTTATTTTCCTATAAATCACATGATTCAATCGGAATTCATGCTTCTAGTACTAAGTCCATTTTCTGACTTGAGTTTAATTCTCCAATAGTTAGCAAGTGACTTAACCACAGCTTCCTATGCACATATATTCGATTTTTAGGCCATCAACTTGGAGTTTGTTCTTTCATTTAATATAACATTACCTATATGAGTTAAGTGTGAGCTAATGGGTCTTTTAGCATGCTGTCTAAATAATGGTAAGCACATGCAAGACTTGAAATTTTTTGCTAATCCAAGGAACAGTCCCGAAAATTAAGAAGAGCTATTTTCCAAGCTCAAAAATCGGTTTTGTGCCTGCATGCACCAAGTCCATGCGCTGTTCAACTAAACAAAAACGAGGGAAGAGGAATAACAAAAAAAAATATCCTCCTTGAATACATGTAAAGGCCGAAACAGTGGGAGTGAAAGGAGAGCTTGGTTTGCAATTTTGTACCTTCTTACATGCACCCAACTCTCACAAATCGTGTAGGGAAGACAACCACCAAGGGATGAGCAAATATCCTCGCACTCCTACTGCCCAAGAAGTCGAGTTTTCAGCTGCATGCAAGGGAAGGGAACTCCATCAAAACCGAATGGAGTAGATGGAAACAAGAAGACAATGAAGATACTTTACCTCCTTGAACTTGGGGTTCAGCCGCGCCAAGAGGGAGAAGAAGAGAAATGTATGCTTAGGGTTAGGTTCCTCTCCTTGGACTTGCGATTTGTGAAGAAGATGAGAGGGAAAGGATAAGGCTGAGTTGGTTTCTCAACAAAGAAGGATAACACTCAGTTTTCTGGCCCTTCCACAGCGCCTAGGAGGAAGGGAGTGAGAGGGATACGTGGTTTACTTTATGACCAATGAGAAGCAAGTATGCAGATTTCTAGGGATAATACTAAAGAGAGATTTGGGCTGACTTAATTCTCCCTTAAGAATGCTTGGGCCGCCGCCCATGGAGAGGGAGTTTGGTCCAATTTAATTTCCTTATGAGTATTATTTCATGTAATTAATAAGTAGTAACTAGGAATTTTTTATATATATAGTAATTAAAATTAATCCTATCATACTTATACTTATAATTCGATTTCTTAACATGCATTCACGTCCATAATTGCATTTTAAATAAACTTCCTAATTTATGCGGGTTGTTACAATATCCATATAAGAAACGCAAATTTGAAAACCTTAACTCCTCATTTTTTTAGTTCTTCCACTTCTTCTTCTAGTTCTACTAATGCCTTTTATTCTGATATAGATCTTGTAAGAACCCGCACCGTTAAATTAGAAAATTAATTAAATAAATATGAGATTAGGAAATAATTTCATAATTGACCCTAATAATTATGATGAAGCTTAAATGATTATGGTAAGTGATTAATAATGCTGAAAGTCGTCTTTCTGACGAAAAATGCAGATACCGATTCCGCTCTACGGTATAAGTGTGTACCGATGAAGTACCCCGAAAAATTATAATAAGTGTGGAAATATTCGTAGAATAATATGTAGGACTAGTAAAACAAATTTCAGATCAAAATAATGAGAGCTGGTGCCAGAACTGATACTGGCTACGTAAAAGCGCGTACCGAAAAAGTACTGAGAAAAATAAAATAAAAATATTATAAATCTTAGAAAGATTACTAGGTTCAGAATCCTAAGTTTGGGATTAAAATGATATGCGTAGCTATTAATGCTAATACAGTGTGGTTAGAGTTAATGAGACTATATATACTTATGGGCACACCTTTCTAGGTCAGTTTTCATTCTTGAAAACTGATCCTACGTGCCTCCATTTTCTGAGTTGGTGTTCCCTCACCTTGTCACCTCCATCTCTCCATAGAAAACCCTCAAAGTGACCACCTTTCTCCATTTCTTCTTCATTAAAACACCATGGTTAAGTGTGGTTGAAACTTGGGTGGGAGAAAAGCCCTTGGTTGCTGAGTTTAAGCTTCTGAGTTGTGTTGTTTGGGGCTGAGTATGTGAGCTATCGTGGTGGATGCCATGTTCTTGCCTTTTGTGTTGTCAAGAAGCCATCTTTTGGCTTAAAGGGCCAAGCTTGGTGATCAAATTCGTGTCTTTTCAAAGTCAGTGTTGTGGGACTGTGTTGGAAGCTTCAAGAGTGTTCCATTTTCTGAGTTGTTGAGCCTTGAGGTATACCATGATCACCTCCTTTGTATTTTCATGATTTTAGCTTGATTAAGCCACTAAATGAGGAAACTTGAACCTTTTGAGTTAAAGGATGATAATCTATGCTCATAAGATGTTAATGAAGTTCTGTTTGTGGAGTTATTGGACTCCCAATCGCATGTGGACCCTTAAAATTGAGTTTATGCAGAAATTACACGAATTTCTGCATTCTGTCTAAAAAGTATTCGAATACTTTTCGTGAAGTATTGGGATATTTGCCTGGTATTCGAATACTTATCGAAAAGTATTGGGATACTTTTCTGGGAATGGCAGTATTCGAATACTTTAGTAAAAGTATTGGGATACTTGCTGGTATTCGTATACCTTAGTAAAATTATTGGGATACTTTTGGTATTCGAATACTTATCGGGGAGTATTGGGATACTTAGTGGTATTGGAATACTTCAGTGAAAGTATTGGGATACTTAGTGGTATTGAGATACTTTAGTGAAAGTATTGGGATACTTTTGTGGGAACAAAAGTATTTGAATACTTATCGAGGAGTATTCGAATACTTTTGGCAGAATGAGCCTAAAATCAATTTTAACAAGTTGGGAAGCCTTAAATACAATATAGGACCTTAATGAATTAGTATGGGCTTGTCCTAGAGGTGTTCAAGTGATAAAAATGAAATAACCAACCCATTATCGAGGCTTTGGGAGAAGCCGGTAATCATTAAACAAAAAAGAAAATGTTGTCCTTATGCAATGAAACTCTAGACTATGTATATTAATGATATTTCTGGCATAAACAAACTGTGCTTTTGCTGTTTGGTGAACCGTGGATTGCTAATTGAACTCTTGACATTGAATTGTTAGCTTGCGAGGTAAGCTTTCGTGTCTTTGGTTTAGCCATTGTTGGTTCCACCATACCCCATGGGGGGATAGTTTATATGCATGATTGTAATGGTGGATATAAACTTTTTGTATGGTGGATAATGAATATCTTATAAATTTTTGTCTTTAATTCTTGAGGTGTCTTCAAGTTTTGTGACCAAAGAGTAATCCTTAACTTGATTTTTTTGTGTTAATCTAAGCCCCCTGTTTTGGATGCTTTTATGCTTTTTAAGAGCATAAAGAATAACATATGTGAAAACGCGGGGTGATTTTCTCTGTTAATCAACCTTAGAAGATAAATTTCTTTTATTTAACACCATGTCTTATACTTTGGTGTCGCAGTAAATAATGTACTTATTTGCGCCATTGCGTACCTCATGATTTGTCCTCTGTTGGATGGTGCTTTAATACATCTTTACGTCACTTGAACTCTTCATCTTGTGTGCGCTGAAAGTCTTTAACCAGTTAAGGCTTTACCCTCCTCTTGTCTGCATGATGGAAGTTTTAACTAGTTAAAGTTTTACCTTCTTGTCTTCCCATATTGGAGGTTTTAACCAGTTAAGGTTTTACCTTCTTTGTTCTTCGTCTTGGAAGTTTTAACCAGTTAAGATTTTACCTTCTTTTTTTCTTCGCATTGGAGGTTTTAACCAATTAAGGTTTTACCCTCCTTGTTCTTCATCTCGAAAGTTTTAACGAATTAAAGTTTTACCTTCCTTTTTCCTTCGCAATGGAGGTTTTAACCAGTTAAGGTTTTACCCTCCTTTTTCTTCTTCTATGGAGGTTTTAACTAGTTAAGGTTTTACCCTCCTTTTTCTTTGTGTAATGACTGGAGGTATGTAGAGCGTAATATGAATGTTAGAACAAACCTGTAAACTCTATTGCACAAAGTGACAGTAACAACAACACATAGTACATATGGCAAATCGAAAAAATACTTAGCTATAAAACAACTTAAGTTTGTCTGTGTTCCATGTTCGTGGAATCGTGAGTCCAGACAACGTTTCAATGACATACGCGCCTTTCTCAGTTCTTCCTTTCACACGATAAAGGCCTTCCCAGTTAGCTGCTAAATTTCCTTGTCTCGTGTTCTTGTTACCAATATCTACTCTGCGAAAGATTAAATCGCCAACATTGAAACTTCGCTTAATGACTTTTGCATTATAGTGCGCTGCAATTCTTTGTTTCAAAGCAGCTTCTTTGATATGGGCAATCTCGCACATTTCACTAATTGTGTCTAATTTGTGTAGTAAAGCGTGAGAATTACTTTCTTCATTCGCATACAACTTTCTCCTTGATGGTTCACCTATTCCAACTGGAATCATTGCTTCACTGCCGTATACCATGCGAAATGGAGTTTCACCGGTGGTTGAATGAGAAGTAGTTCGATTTCTCCATAATACATAATCAACATGCTCTGGCCAATCCCTCTTTGCTGCATCCAACCTCCTTTCAAGTCCTCGTTTTAAAACTCTGTTAGCTATTAAAAAAAAAAAAGGGTCCAGATCCGGAATCGGATCCTCAGAATACGAAACTGAATCCTTGTTGTAGGAAGAAACAGTGTCATTTCTACAATATGACAAACTGATTTCCTTATTCTTAAATAGGGAAATGTGATAGTTATTCTTAAATAAGGAAATGTGGTAAGCGCCTATGGTGTCCAGACAAGAATGGCATTAAGGTCTGAAGTCTTCTCATTTCCCCCCGTCAAAAAGAGCCACTCGTACATAGTATAAATACAAGAGAGTTCAACTTAATGCTCAACAGTCTCCTAGGGAACTTAAGATAGAATTACAATTAGTATATAGACTCAAAGATAAATGTGAAAGTAGACCTTATACTTCTCAAGGTGCTAAACCCTAACTTTGAGGATGCAAAAAAAGCAAGTGTACTTCTTTGGATCTCTTTTATCCATTATGGCATTCTATACATTTCCAGTTAATGCATTTCATATGCTTAAGTAATTTTGCATTTAACAAAGGGAAATATAAGAATCATGTTGCAGGAATGACACTGTTCATTCCTGCAACAAGGATCCACGTCCGTATCTTAAGGATACGGAGTCGTATCCTGATTTTGGTCTGACTTTTTTTTTTTAAGCGTGGGATCCACACTTAATTTGTGTGTGCAGGAAAGTGCTCTAGTTATGTCACATGACAAAAAGCGAACCCTTTAACAAAATATAAATTAAGAGGTTATACTAATTGGCAACCTCTTTTTTTGCCTTACATTATAATCATTTTTGTTATTATTAAATTAAAATTAAATCAACAGTTCTCATTTGATACTATTTTGTAACCATTAATTTATTTTTGATCAAACAATAACAAAAATAATTATAAAAGATGGTAAGCTAAAAGAGAAATATAAATATATATATTTTTTTTTTTTTTTATATCAATATAAGACCGTCGATCATGCATCAAAACCAACAAGTCCTAGACATTTGTATAATTTGTAGCTATTAACCATAATTTTGTCTATAACAATTTTTGTCAAAGTCATGTTGTATGATCACACACTTCTGCACTCCATGCCATCTCTTTTCTTCATCTTTCGTGGACAAAAATTGAAAAAAAGAAAAAAAAAAAAAAAGGAACTATTTAGATCCACATGGGATGGGATCCAAATACATTAAATCATAAATGGATACTGTTGCATCTCAGTGCACATCACGCAAGATGAGATGGATATCGACAGTGGTAACCTATACATTTTCTTCAAAAAGTTTTATACTAAGCAGATTATTTACTGTCTCTTTGCCAATGTCTTCCTCAAGCCTTTTATAATCTTTGAAAACCAAATCATGTTCATAACCGATAGCACCAATGGCACAACAATTACTAATATTTGCCCAAAGGTGTGCATCTGTTCAACCTGTTGAATAATTGAACAACGCTATGAGATCCTTAAGTTTACCGTCTACACTTTGTCTGACCAGAAATAACAAAAAAAATGAGCCAATAGCTAGATTCCCATACAACAATATTAAAGTATATATACAACCATGTTAAAAGAAGAGAGTTTGCATCTGTATCAAAAATAGTTGTCCAATAAGGTGTCAATTGTTCTAAATTTGTTGGACCAAATTACCAATTTGGCCTCATTTATGTATGTACATGTTGTCCATAGACACAATACACTACCATACTAAATATTGATCCTTGCACCCCAACAACCCTCCTGCTCCCCACATGATAAGCATAAATTACAATTTTAGTTGATAATGAGAAACAGATGTCTAGAAAATGATCTTGAAGGCCAAGTTATCATGAAGGACAATATGCAAACATATTTTAAATTTTACAAGGCCAAAAATTGAATGTCAAGATCCGCTACCTATAAAGCACCACACAGCGAATTTCAAATTAACTGTGCCAATAATTATTACCTGATCAAAGTGCAAGTAGACATGGTAAAACATGTAAATGAACAGAAGTATTCTGGCAACCTGCGGATAGACCATTTTGTTTGACAAGTCCGATAAGGCAAGAATGAGAATCATATGCATTCAACATAATAAGATATCTCACAAGAAGGATTTTGCAGGAAAAAAAAAATGACAAATATTCCAAATTGCAAGAATTTGACCCACCAGCCAAGCAATGAATATTACTACCCCATTGATGAGATAAGCTTTAGACCTTTTCATTCCTGCTGCATCAAGATACCTTCACAAACACCAATAATATGCACATTAACAAAGTAAAACATGACATGACATATTAGAATGCAACTACAAGAGCAAGATTACCATCTCAAATTAATCCCTGGAGTAGTTGTCTCAGAGATCAGGACCATGTACGTGTAAAGCTGTCCTTCCCCACTTAACATCGAATATGCTACTGCTACTAAAGAAAACAGATGATGAATCACCTGAACCAATGTTAATATGAAGTCAGGTTAAATCCCGACCATAATCATCTCCAGCTGGGTTCCTATCAAGTGAAATACCTTAAAATTTGAATAAGAGAGTTCAACTTAACAAGACAAGTTGGTGTATGTAAACTATGCAAGTTATAAAGAGAATATCCATCCTTACATACTCATATCCACCAAGAGAAGGAAAAAACCAAAATATCATCGCAAAATCAGCGATGAAGTAACCAACAGAAACCTGTCACAATAAATATCAAACATAAGAAATAAAGACTTCACCCAATAAAAGAAAGTGTTGCAGGCCACATATTGGGCTGTTGAATGTATCAGGACAACGAACGTCATAACAATTCCAAAAGTTGATTTGAATCATTACAAGTAAAAAATAGGAAAAAATTACTCAAAAAGGAAATGCTAGCAGAAGATATGGACACCAAGAAAATGATAAGAGCGATTAAGTCGAAATGTGGCTAGCACACTTCGTCAATTGCAAAAAAGAATATGGAAAAGATAGCATTGTATATTAGTAACACGATATATCTTTGAGGTATCAACAGTACTCTTAAATCTAGTCTCCAAAAAAATGTGTGTGTGTGGGGGGGGGGAGGGTATCTTGAAGGCTTCTTATACAAGGGTTATCATAACCTCAACGAATCATTAACTTCCATTAGATCCAAACCATCCAATCTATTACAAAGCAATGCGATTTGTCGTTAATTAACCTGAACTATAACCTGTGCACCATAGACATGAAGGAGAATGCAAAAGACACAACATCTAAAGACCACAGAAGTTGCAACCAATGGAAATGGTTTCATGTGCTTAAAAGGCATTCTTTGAACTTGTTCATTGAATGCCAGATAGAAAATGTTACAAGAGGATTCAGAATTTCATTCAATCTTTGTACTAGTTAACAATCCCAATCCCCAACACAGGAAGTGTTTGAGAAGGCCTATCTACTATTGCAAGTCCCAATCCCCAAATAAATAAAAACTTAAGTAATCAAAACATACCATTCCTGCCACCATTCTTAACTAGTTGTACTTTAATCTAACCAGTGGACATCTCTGGAAAAGTTTCTGAACACTATCTACAAAAACTGTTCTTGATCCTTGTTTCAGTGATGCAACAGGCTTTTTTTTTTCTAGTTTTGCATGTTCAGATGCCCTGCTCAGCTCTTAAAATCATTTCTTCATCATCTCATTGTGTCATTCTTCTGTTTCTTCTCTCAGCCTGTCATTTTATAGTATTTGAAGCTCTACTCCATCAAGTTAAACATCAAAGTCTTCAACACCATTGATAAATTTCCATGGGAAAAAAATGGTGATCAAGGTGATGCTAATTATATGTAAGCCTGCTTGTCATATAGACTACTCTATCTCCTCATTTCATTTGTTCATAACATAACTACAAGACATTTTTGTTTATAATACAATCACATACATTTAAGAGACAATCCACCATTAATCTTAAGAGATCCTGCCTTATAGGTAGTGCATATTTCTCTTTTACAATCAGCTATATTTGACATAAACTTCACAAGTCAAATTTCTTTTCTTTCTCTTTTTTAGGGATAAAACAGAAGACTAGATCTGGTTTTCACTTTACTAATTTTTAACCTAGAAACCCAGGACCAAAAACAAAATATCTTGCCATAATGTACTCCAATACTTATGCATAAGATAATCACCTGAAATGAACTGATACTTATAAAAACAAATACATTAAATATCTGAATGCATCTTTTACTATCACAAGCTCTGGATCTTGCGTTTGAATAAGAAACTATTCAACCCCATATAAGATATAACAAATGACAATAAAGGCCCAATAGGTTTATCTCAGACTCAGATACCAGAATAGTAATGGCAGTAGCTCAGAAAGGATAAGAAAAGATAAACAATAAGAAGCAATCCGGATCATTCTTACCCCTAGTGCAAATGTCGACAATGAAGAGCTTCTAACTGTAACAGGTTCGGTAGACTGGTTGTCAGAAAATAGATTTGAGCAAAACACGAAGTACAATGACATAATTGTTATGAAAATGCCATGAATAGTTGATATAGCACTGCACAAAGAATAAAAGTCCATAAACATCTTATATCAAGAGCAACAATAGAAGAGATTTTTATTCATGGGAACATTCATCACCGATTATTCCACTCAATTCGTTGGATTTTTGAGAAGCTGGAATAGATCTTAAAGTAATTAGTACCAATAAGCTGAGTGAGTTCATAGACCTGAAACACAGGCAAGGCTATAGTTAAAATGGTTGAAATATATGAAAAATATCTCATAAGATGATTGTATGTCAGAGGAATTTGGAGTATCATAGATTATCTCTTAGATTGGATTCCATGTATCTATGTATTTAATGATTTGTTTTATTATTTAATTAAGACTAGGAATCTTCTATTAATATAAATAGAGCTAAGTGCTTTGTCTTTTGTATCACATCATAACACATCCTTCATATCAAATCAATATTAATTTCAGATTATTAGTCTGTATTCTCTCTTTTCTTCCTTCCCTACCAAAATCCCTATAATTTCAACAAAGATAACGAAATGATGGTAACTAAAAATCTCACAAGTAGCATACTTTGAGGAAATAGAATGACAGCATACTAAAACATAAAATACCATCTTGCAAGCAAAAATTCCACCAATAACAGAAGTATATGGAAGCAGAGAGTCTGCTAGTATATATTCCTTCACGAACATATTAGCCTGGTTCTGGTAAGATTTGAATGTCATAATTTCTTTAGACGCCAACATTGCAACACTACCCTTTGCTAGAGAAGTCTCTTAAAGATTGTATGTGCTTTTCTGCTTTCCACCTCCAGTCACCTATTATGTGAACAACTCAGATCGAAGGCAGGATATTAAAAAATTTAAAGCCAAAAAGAAAAATCATAACATGGCTCATCTTTAAAAATGATTAATGATTTTAAGGATAAAAATAACCAATAAAAATAACCACCATTAAAGTTATATTTATTCAGGGGAAAAGGCAATTGAAAAATTCATTTAACAACTATATGTCTGTAGTGTACCAAATTAAAAAAAAATTGTTTTTTTGGGGAGGAAAGACATCAGCAAAGAAAAAGTAGGATAAGGGTATCCTTGTTATAGAAAACAACATAGAATATCATAACATAAAAAAAAAAAAAAAAAAAAAAAAAAAAAAAAAAAGGTATTAATATCAAATAGCTTTTAAATATCTCTCAGCCTGCTTAACGAGGTGATTCCCAAATAGATACCACCTCATGCACATCAAATAGAAGCCAAAGCAACCCTAAACGGGTAAGAACATCCCATTGAAATTCCAAGATTCGGTTATAATCAAAGACATAACACGTTTTCTCATCGATCCTGCAAAAAAATCTGAATAATCAACAACAAACACTCCAAGCTCTATGTGTGTACATAACAAATTTTCACCAAAAAAAAAAAATTTAAAAATATATTCCGATTTCCAAACATAGCTGCTCAGCAATGTGAAGATAAGTTTAACCAAAAACAAAGGGCTCGAATTTTCACAACAACACACCATTTATGATTCAATAAATCAAGAAAACAAAATGCAAGAAAATAGACTCACCTAAATTTCCTAATCAACATAAATTGATTCCTTGCTGGGCATTTTCAATGCATTCAGATAGGAATCGCGATCTTAGGCGACGTCGTTTTGCAAGACATTCTGAAAACACTAGAAGGATGAAGATGATGATGATGAATAATAGATTCTTAAATTCAGAAACCCAAAAAAATATGGTTATATAACTGCCAACCGCTATTTTTCTTCTCTCTTTTTTTGTTTTTATTTTTATTACTTTTTTTTTTTCATGTAATAGAGTAATAATAACGCATTTAATGCTTCTTGTTGTTGATTCAAAATCAAGAAATAATTTAATACTTTTTGCCAAGCCATGATAAATATAATAATTGCATTTTACTAATTTAAGAGTAAAATGACATTTACCGAATGGTATTGGCTAATTACACCATTCGGGTAAGACGTAAGAGCTTTATTTCATTGTGCAATATATATTGCAATGTTATTTATGACGATAATGTTGAGCAAGGATGAGAAAAGGGTAATTTCACCATTTTCGTTGAGAAAGTTTCTGAAAAAGGGAATTTCTTGTGGGAGGAATATGGGTGGACAAAGAGGAAACCTTGCCGTTTCAAAGTGGAAAAACAAAAAATACGTGATTCCTACGTTTCAACCCCACACAACAAACAAGGTGTAAGTTTTCATCTTATTTATTTTTATTTTTGTAGTAAAATAAGGTAATCTAAACATTAATACTAAGATAAAGTTATATTTACAAAAATTTTGTTTATAAACTCTTACAAATTATACTATGTGTGATCAGTAAGATACTCTTGAATGAAGTCTGATCGGTCAGACATAATGTACTTTGTTAATTTATAAAAAAAAAATTTGTCAATATAACAATTCTCTGATATTAAATATTCTTAAGAAAGCGCTTTATGTTAAATCAGATTTTCATAATTAAGAGCTTTCTTTGTACTAAAAAATTAATATTGAAAAAGTGTTCTCCAGTCATTCACAGAAGCAAGTTTTAGTGTAACATACATGTTTTCTTTCTTAACCTGATCATTGTCTTTTATGGTGACAAACTAAAATTTACAAGATTACAAAAATTATTGATTATTATCAGAGTTAGAATTTAATCTTAATTAGTTATTAGTGTAAAAAAAAAGTTATACTATCATATAATTATATGTTAGGGAAAATATACTCTCATGTTATTAGAGAGTGTTTTTCTCTCCTACACATTACATCGATTTCTGTGTTGCTTTTTTTTCTTTTTTTTATAAGTGAGTAGGTCCCACACATGATTGTCTCTATAGCATGAGAGGACTTCTCTTCTATTGCATGAAATTAATAAAGTCCTATATGTTATCACATAAAAACAATCTTTTAAGTCCCCAAATAGTTATTTTTATAATTAAATTCTTTTATTAATTAAAAAAACATAATTGAATACTAGTATATATAAACATGGATTAACATTTCTCCTGTAATAGGAGATAAAAATATCTCTTGCAACTCCAAGATGACTCGTTTTAGGATTTAGGAGGAAAATGCAGGATATTTTAATAAAATTCATGATGTAAGAGAAAAGTAAAATTTTCAAAACACATATATATTTTTTCTTAAACTCGAAAACGATGTCGCTTTTGAGTGGTATGAGATATTTTATCTTGTCACAGGAGAAATATTTTTTCCATATAAAAAAAATTACAAAGATATATAAGAAAATATTAAGAGAAAATTCTCTAATATAATATTATGATATGAAAATGTATTTGTCAAAATAGAAATTATTAATATTATATAATTTTTATTACTCAATGCTATTATAGAAGTGAAAATTGGTAGCTCAATTGTTGGGAAAGATAATGGATAACAATTATCAGTTCCTAAATGTCGTAGATAATCATAAAAAGTTGTATGCGTATAGAACATAAAAGCTCTTTTTAAAGTATAAGAAGCTATATTTAGTCGGTGATTTTGCCTTGTCACGTTGTAGTGGAGCAAATGTATTGAGCGCAATAAATGTGTACCGTTCAGCTCTGTGAGCCCACTATGTACCCTTGAGGGTAATGTTATTATATGGATTACACCACTAGCTGAGGTAAAGACCAGGCTAGAAGGTATAGTTTCAAAAGGTAGCAAGTTGATATCAATGGCAGATAAATAACAAGAGAATGACTTGGAAGTAAATGGGCATAACAACAGTACATAAAAGATATCTAGTGGTGTGCCCCCTAAGGGCTATTTATAAGGAAGATGATGCGGGTTGGTGAGGTGGGGGTCAACCCTTCTTGGGGTGCACACCCATGATGGCAGTGTTAGGCGTGGTTGGCGCTGCCACAATGGCAGTGCTGTAACCACTGCACCCGGCGATGTCAGCGCTGAACAAAGGGGCAGGTTCCTTTGCAGTGCTTATGGCGACTGCCTTTAGCGGTTAATGTCCCGAAGTGGGACATTTTGGTGTATCTCTTGGACGTGCTGCAGTCTTGGAGATCGTGAGGGTCTACATCAGCCCTAAGGGCTGACGCGGAACAAGGCTGGGGGTTGGGCTTGAGTAACTGGGCCAGCTGAGGGTTGGGCCTGAGTAATTGGGCCACTCCAGTACTTGGGCCATCCAGAACAGGAGCCCCCCAGCTTGGTAGCAACCGTGGGATGGTGCCAAGTTAAAGACTTTGGTCGTTCTTGTCAGGGCGGTATGCGTCCTTCGAGAGGGAGTTACCGACGCTCTATGGGGCGTCCTTCAAGAGGGAAATGACTACAAAGCCTCGTATCGCCGTGGCGCTACGAACCCGAACCTGGTTATAAGCATAAGTTGGCGCCTTGGTAGATAGGATTTGGCGACGCATTGTTTGGCGATGTGAAACGCTTGAGCATGGGCGATTGCTTTTGGTGATAGCTGTAATAAGGTCATTGATGACGGGGATTGGTAGGTGACGGAACTGAAAGGCTGCCTCTTAAAGACACTTTAGAGAGGCTTTTCGGTTTCCGAAGAGCCGTAATGATGAGTTATCCCATCATTACTGTTTATTGCAGGCATCCAAGCGTCATAGGGTTCGACGCATTAATGCTCCGCGACTGGTGACTTGTCCCTTTGAAGTGACCATTTTGCCCCCTCTCCTTAACCGCTCATCACACGTTGAGCATGTCATCGTACGGTTAAGTGAGGAGGACTTACACGTGTCCGTGTGAAACCTCTCTCTTTCTTTACACGTGTCTGTGTGAGACTTCTCTCTTCTCCCCCTTTTTATAAAAGGGGGGGAACCCCTTTGTTGGAGCTCTTTCTTACGCGAACCTACACTCTTACGCTTTGGTCAAAGCCCTTGTTCCCTATCCTCAGTTCGGTGTGATATTGTCGGTCTTCTTTCTCTCCTTTTCTGCGATTCTCAGGTATAGTCCTTCTTCTCTTGTCGTTTCTATTCTCATTTCTGGTTGTCTTCTACTTTCTTTTCTGCTGTATCAATGGTTAGGTTTACAGAACCTATCCCAGGCCTCATACTCCCTGAATTAGAAGTAGAAATCAAGGAAGAGGAGTTTGACGAGGCCTTTGAGGCATTGGGAATAGTGCGGTGGGGCCAGCGATGCGAGAGTATCTTGCTAGTTGCGCCCCAAGTCGTCCCTTAGTTCCTGGGGTTGAGAGGTTTCCCCACGGGAAAGTACCCGAACTTCTGGGTTTTAGCGAAAAGGAGATTCAAAATCTCCTTCCCGAGAGAGCTTTAGGGCTTGTCCTCCCGTATGCTGGTGAGGCGTCATGTTCACTTCCCCGTAGTGGGCGCCGCAGAGGGCGCCACGATTTAGTTGGTGAGAAAAACTCCAGATCTGGTGGGCGTTCGCCTGCCGCCTCGAGGAGGCAGAAAGTCACTTCACGTCGTCGCGTTGTACGGCGTTATGATCTTGGAACTGGGCGGTTAATTCGACCTGTATCCAACATTAATCGCCTGCGTCAAAATCGTCCTTTGGAGTATTATTTCCACCCTCGCCCTTCTTCAGTTGCCCTTCGCTCCTCTCATGGTCTAATTCCCTCCATTCCCCAATCTTTCCATCGTCGTAAGTATGATGAGTCCACAGAGAACCGTTTGGGTAGATATCACCCGGAGGATGGTCGCCTTACAAGGAATGGCGTGTGGCACGCCATTTTTGAGGACATAGGGCTTTATAACATACCTCCTGCATGGTTGCCTTCTAACCTGAGCTATTTAGATTTTTATTCAAGCTCATCAGATACCTCGGATTCTGATGGTGAGTTAACTGTTTAATTCTTCTTTTTTCCTTTTCGTTGTGCTTGGCGTGGGGGGAGTTGGAGGTGGCGGGGGTGTTGATAGGGTGGGTCGGACTATCTTGTTTCCTTTGCAATGGTCTTCCTGGCGTCAGTGAAGTTTAGAGGATTGACTGTGTGTTTTTCGCTCCTAGGTAGGACTTACAAGGATTTTCCAAACTTATGGCGACTGTTCAGTCGGACGATGGTCTCGGGGCGCGGGATTGGGTTGACTCGGTAGTGGCCTCAACTTCTTCAAGCTATTCTGACAAGAGCATCTTACGCAGTCACTATAAAGGAGAGCCTAGCTTTAGCATAACTGAAAATGGCGCAATGGAGGCGAAGTGGCAACTCATCGCGGTCGGCGCTGATCGTCGAGTTTGTGACGCGCCTCTTGTGGAGCAGCAATCACGGTGGCAGTTTATGGTGTACAAAACGCATTTTTCTGATCAGAAGGTGAGGTTTCCGTTATCCGAGTTCGAGATGGGGGTGCTATCTCACTTACAGGTCGCGCCTTCACAACTGCATCCCAACGCTTGGGCGTTTGTCAGAGTTTTTGAGGGTATATGCAAGTATTTCGATATGGCCTACTCTGTACGATCATTCTTCTAATGTTTCCAAGTGTCGCCATCCAAAAAGATGAAGCTTGGTTGGGTTTCTTTGAAGGCGGGCAATGCGATTGGATCAATATTTGCCCAGTACGCCAACTCTTATAAGAATTGGACGCGTACCTTCTTTTGGATTGAACCAGTACTAGGCGAGGGCGAGTTCCCTTTCTTTGTTGATCCGTCGAGTGGGGAGTGTCGGTTTCCCCTATACTGGACTAGGGCTCACTACGAAACGTCGGCCGGTCAGTACTCGTTTGCTCTAGGGGTCCTGTCTCCTGGGGAGGTAAAGGCGATCAGTTGGTTTCTGGAAGTAAAGGGGGGTCTTGACAGGTGGCCCACGAAGCAAGTGTTGTGCCATAGAGGTGTGGTGGCGTTCAATTTTTTATTTATTTATTTGTGGCGATTATTCTGTCTCTTCTTGTGTTTACCCTTTCTTGTGTTTGTACTGACTCGTATCTTTATTGTTTGTAGTTGGAAACATGGCAACCGATGCATTGAAGCTTGCGCGTGATGCGGCAGCTAAAGTGAGGGCCAAGCAAGGCTTAGCGCCTCAGACTCAGACCATTCTTCCTTCAAAGAGGAAAAGCTTGGACAAGGGTAAAGCCATAGAGGTCCGCCCTAAAAAGAAGAAAGTTCGGTCTGCTGCTGACATCCCTGCTGGTGAACTTGAGAAACGGGCTAACCGCCCTATTATTAGAGATCCCCCTGGCGTGACTGGTAACTCTTCTGCAAGTGAATGAACACTTGGTTCTGGGTTACAAGGTGCGACAACGAGCTTAACACCTCCAAGATCTTCCTAGGCGAGGCGCACTGAGCCTTTTGGGGGCGGTCTGACCCGGGATGGTGCTTCTGAAGGCGATCCGGCAATTAACAACACTTCGGGCGATGGAGGAGGTGGCCACCCTGTTGAGCCGTCTGAGGCTCTAGGTTCACCTCCTCTTCCTGAAATTCTTATGAGCAGGGCGCTCAGATTGTCGGAGAGGGACCTTGTCCACGGCTTCCCCAACATCAGGCGTCCCAAGATGGTAATGTCTTCGCGTTTTGTCCGTCAGCAATACATGGACTGCACACAAGTGATAACTGGTCGTCTCCTAGGCAAACAGGAGATTACCCTGGATTTTGAGAAAAGATGTTCCCACCAAGAGGATCATATTGTTGACTTGGGACGGCAGGTGAATAGCTTGACCGCTGACGTAGGGCGCCTTGGCAAAGAAGTTGCTGACGGGAAAGCTTCTTCAAAATCTCTGATGGCGCAATTAAAAACGGCAGAGGACGCAGTGAAACTATTAACCGCCGATAAAAATAACCTGAGTCTGTCAGTGGAGAATTTGAAAAAGGAAAAAGAGACTCTTTCAGCAGAGCGAGACCGCCTATCATCAGATTTATTTTCCGCTCATGGGAGCCTTCACGCCAGGGATGACGACTATAAGAAGGTTGTTGAGCAGGTGGGGAAGCTGGAGGAGGCTCTAGTCGATCTGATGTACGATTCTTTCAACAACGCCCTCAAACAGGTTGCCGTGAGGTATCCTGGTGCTGATTTGACTGGCCTGGATCCGTCTTATGATGTAGAGGATGGCCAGATTGTAGAGCGCATTGAAGGTGATGGTGTGAAGGTGATTGAAACGTCGCCAGAGACTGATGACGATGAAAGGGCTCGCGACGTGCTTCCTATGACTGATACGGACAATGATCATACACGAGATGGTGATGGGCGTGTTACGTCAGGCGATCCTGCTGTTCGTGGCGGTAGTGCTGATAATGTGACCGGGGGGTAGGCGCCAGTGGCGGTTGCCTCAACAGTTGAAGGGGACTCGACCGTCCAGGCTTAAGATGTACTTAAGATGTTCTGGCGACCGTGCAGGCGCCTTTCTTTCTTTTTTTGGCGCGGTTGGTATGTCAACTGCGGCCTTTATGTTGTAAAGACTATCAATATCAACCAGTGGATATCCTTTGCCTTTGTCATTTTTCACGCTTTATCTAAAGGACCGCTTATTTTTCTTGCCTCTTCCAGTGAATTAAGCTTGATTTAAGGGGCGTTGGCTGGGGTGAGGACCATCCCAGTCCAACTTGCGGCGAGGGTGAGAACAATCTCGCTTGTTGGGCGTTGGCTGGGGGTGAGGACCATCCCAGACCAACTATGGCGGGGGTGAGAACCGTCCCGCAGTTGGGCGTTGTCTGGGGGTGAGGACCATCCCAGACAAATTATGGCGGGGGTGAGAACCGTCCCGCAGTTGGGCGTTGTCTGAGGGTGAGAATCGTCCCAGACAAACTATGGCGGGGGTGAGAACTGTCCCGTAGTTAGGCGTTGGCTGGGGGTGAGAACCATCCCAGTCCAACTGCGGCGAGGGTGAGAACCATCTCGCTTGTTGGGCGTTGGCTGGGGGTAAGAACCATCCCAGTCCAACTGCGGCGAGGGTGAGAACCATCTCGCTTGTTGGGCGTTGGCTAGGGGTGAGAACCATCCCAGTCCAACGGTGGCGGGGGTGAGAACCGTCCCGTAGTTAGGCGTTGGCTGGGGTGGGAACCATCCCAGTCCAACGGTGGCGGGGGTGAGAACCGTCCCTTAGCTGGTCACATTTATTTGACAGTGTTAAATTGAACTGGCGATCTTTTATTGAAGCTCAAAAACCCTGCCTCGTTAAAAACCTTTCCCAGCAAAACCCTATGGGATAAAAGCCTAAGAAAGGAAAAGAGTGCAGGAGTTGTTACATGATAACTTAACTATAATACTTTTTGAGCTTATCGGCATTCCAAGCCCTCGGTAGCGCCTTTCCTTCCAGTGTTTCCAGGGAGTAGGCTCCATGACCTAGCTTGTTGATTACCCTGTAAGGTCCTTCCCATGTTGGTGCGAGCTTTCCTTCTCGAGCGTTTTTATTTCCAACGTCTGCTCTTCGAAGCACCAAATCTTTTTCTTGAAAACTCCGGGGGATGACCTTCTTATTGTAGTGAGTAGCTGATTTTTCTTTTGAATGGAGATCGGACTCAGCGGCAGACCTTTTGAGTTCGTCTAGCAGGTCCAGTGCTTCTTTCAAATTCTGGGTGTTGTCGATCTCGGTTACGTGCTCTCGCCGCCAGGACGGTTCACCGATTTCCACTGGGATCATGGCTTCAGTGCCGTAAGTCAGACTGAACGGAGT
>NW_026899397.1:0-85000 GCF_033153095.1 Gastrolobium bilobum
CAGAAGATCCCTGAAAAATTTTCTTATTCCTAGCTTGCCAAATGAAACAGGAAATGATACCAAACAGAAGAGGCCATGATGGCAAATTGGACCAATTACGATCCTCAGAGATATTGGACAACACCCATTGCTGAAGATTAAGAGAGAAAAATCCTCCCAAGCCTCTCGCTTAGACATCCTCCCACACTTTTTTTGTGCAATACAATCTCTAACCGCATGTAAGGAAGTTTCCGTAAAACAATTGCACAGATGACATATATCTGAACCCGCCATGTGCCGTCTGCAACGCCTTTCATTTGTCAAAATTTTATCTCCTAACAACAGCCAAAGGAACGTACGAATCCGTTCAGGTCCATGCCACTGCCAAACGCGATTCCAAGGTAAATTGGTAGATTCCTCGTTACCCCTGGATATGGCCATATAAGCGGACTTCAGCGAAAAATTCCCATCAGATGTCCTTGTCCACAAAATTCGGTCATGACCATTAACATCCGAAGGAGGAAGGATGTTATTAATACGAGCATTGACGTGATCGGGAAGACTATGCTGGAAAGCCCCCCACATCCAACTTCCGGAGGATGAGACAAGATCAGAGACCATTAGCTGATGATTTATCTGAGAGGGATCAGAAATAGCAGCATAGGATGAGAGTGCACCACAACCCGGAACCCACGGGTCATCCCAAAAATGAGTAGAATTTCCATTACCTAACAAAATTCTGGAATGCTGTAATATCACAGGCCAAGACGAAACAATTGCTTTCCAAAGAGAGGAGCTATTCCGAGTAGCAGAAATATTAGGAACCAAATCAGACTGAACTTTATACTTGCTCTTTAAAACTCTAGCCCAAAGCGCGTCTGGATTAGAAAGGATCCCATAACCAATTTTCATAATAAAAGCCCTGTTAACTTCCTTCATTTTCCTCAGACCCAGCCCTCCATGATCTTTATCCATGCACAACTGATCCCACACAACCAGATGAGGACGAGTAGAACCCACAAAAACCTAATATGCTCTCAGAGAAACAAGAAAAGAAATTAAGAACAGCTTTCGAAAGTGTAATTCTTCCTGCTAGAGAAAGACTGGTGTGGTTCCAGGCATTAATCCTAGATTGAACTCGATCGAGGATATGACTGAAAGCCGCCCTCCCAACTCTGCGATGATGAAGAGGAATACCCAAATACTTTCCAAGATCCACCGTCCTTGAGAAGCCCAACTCACCACTAAGTTCCTCTGCCAAAATATGATTCACATTGTGGGAGAAGAGAATTTTTGTTTTTTCATGGTTAACCTTTTGCCCAGAAGAAAGACAAAAATCATCTAGCACCTTGGAAATGGTTTGGGCCTGATCAAAGGATGCATCCGCACAAAGAATAAGGTCATCCGCAAAAAAGAGGTGAGAAATGGGAGGAGCATTTCTCCTCAACATGATCGGCTTCCAGCACTTTTGCCTAACTGCATGGGAAATGAGATGACCAAGTCGCTCCATACAAAGAATAAATAAATATGGGGACAAAGGGTCACCCTGTCTAAGCCCCCTGGATGGGAAAAACTCCTGAGTTGTAGAACCATTCCAAAGAACATTCATCGAACAAGAAGAAACACACCACATAACAAGATTAATGAGATTTGGGGGGAGTCCCACATCCTGAAGAGTATCTCGGAGAAAGTCCCAGCTAATTCTGTCATAAGCTTTCTCCAGATCCACCTTAATCATCGTCCAACCTTTGGCGCCTTTCTTTGACCTCATAGAGTGAATAATTTCCTGAGCAATAATTACATTATCTGTCCCTTGCCTTCCTTTGATGAAACTACACTGGTTAGGCATAACAATTTTATCCATCTGCAATTTCAAACGGTTAGCAATAAGCTTAGTAATAGTCTTATAAATAACATTACAAAGGCTAATAGGCCGGAAATCTTTAAGGGATTGAGGTGAAGTTATCTTCGGGATCAGGCAAATAAGAGTTTGATTAATATCCCGAACTTTTTGGGGATTATTAAACACATCTTTCACCAGATCACAAACAGAGCTTGCTACAGTATCCCATTGAGATTGGAAAAATAGACTATGAAGACCGTCCACCCCTGGAGCTTTGTGAGGTCCCATGGAAAAAACTGTACTCCTAATCTCCTCATTCGAAGGAATGCTACCAATATGAATGTTGTGCTCTTGCACAAGGTGAGGAAAATAGCCTCTAATTGGAAGCCCAGGTCTAGCAGTATTATCCTCTTTAAACAAATTACGATAATACTCCACCGCCATATTCATCAGAATAGAGGGATCACCAATCCAATCACCAGCATCATTTTTCAGAGCATCAATACGATTTCTCCTCCTCCTAGCAGCTGTAGTAGAATGGAAGAATTTCGTATTCCGGTCACCATATTTCAACCAGCTAGCCCTAGACCGCTGAAACCAAGTAAGATCCTCCCGAATATAAATGAGATTCAACTGACGCCAAAGATCTTTCTGCAGAATTTCTAGAGCATGGCAAGGATGGTGACTAAGACTACGGTCAATACCCCTTAGTCTCGCCTGAAGATTATTCTTAAGCTTGGCATCTTCCCTAAAGCACTCCCTATGCCAGTGAGAAGCATTCGATCGAAAAGTTTCACTAGCTGTGCCCCAACCTGTACTCCCATTCCAACACTCCTGCACTAGGCCAGGGAAATCCTCATGAGTGAGCCAGGCTGCCAGAAATCTAAATGGACGGCTCCCTCCAGGATGGTGAGGAGAAGGACCCTCCCAGAGAAGAAGAGGTCTATGATCCGAGCAGTAGCAGGGAAGATGAGTCACAACCCTGTCAGGAAAGGACAATTGCCACTGCTCATTCGCACAAACTCTATCAAGACGTTCCTTCAATCTGCCTCTATGCCAAGTGAAAGTAGGCCCCTGATGACCCAAGTCTTCCAGATTGCAGTTCATAATACAATTTTGGAAATCATAAATACTCCTCCAATCAGGCGGGCCACCTCCCTCCTTTTCTGCTGCATGCAAATAAGAATTGAAATCTCCCAAAATGCACCAAGCCTCCGAGGATTGCTGTTGTAACCTTCCTAGAGCATCCCACAGAGACACCCTCTCAAGACGCCGCGGACTGGCATAAACAAAAGTAACAGCTTCCTCCTTCCTCCTATTACGCCAAAAAAATTTTAAATGGATAAACTGACGATGAGACTCTAAAATCTGAATCTGAGCTTCATTATCATTCCATAACACCCACAGGCCACCAGAAAAACCTTGAGGATGAGCCATAACATGCTTTTGAAAGCCAAAGCCTTTCACCACCTTCTGAGCACGGTCAGCTCCGATACGAGTTTCAAGCAAAGCCATAACTTGAATATTAAAACGACGAGACAAGTCCCTAATAAGGGGAGAAAAACCCTTTTTTCCAGCCCCCCTGCAATTCCAAACACACACACTCATCAAAAAACCACAAAAAATAATGAGAAAGGATGAAAAACACCCTGTCATTAGACTTTAGGGAGATCAAAACTATCCCGCATCACCGAGGGTACATCAGCAGGTCTCAAACTAGCATTCGAAGCCTCAACATCCTTCGAGCTGGAAAGAGTAACCGGACTCTTGTTGTCATGCGTTATTATGGAAATATCAACCCCATCCTCCCTTTTACCGGAATCTGAGGGAGTTACCACATGTGGAGGAGATGATGTAGAAGAGAGAACAAGAGGCTTTCTGCCATTAATGTCCATTGCTGAAATTTTTTTTGCCGAGCTCGAAGCAATGAACGGCTTAGCCCTTTGCTTAAAACTCTTTGGGACAATAGATAAGGCAACTGCCTTTTTATTCCTGTTAATTTCATCACGTAACTCTTTTTTTTTTTTTCCATTTTGCGACAAAGTAGAAGACTTGGAAACGGTAGCCTCTTGTGGTCGAGACAAAATCCTTTCTTCTACCTGAGGAATAACAGTACCTTTTTGAACAACTGGCATAAGCTCAGGGCCACTTAGATTTTGATTTGGCATAGAGGGTCCCACCAAATTTGTAACTGCATTTGAGCTAGGGAGAATAGCTGCTGAAAGATGACGTTTATCACGAGGAAAATTCGAAATCTTATTATTTAAACCATTTTTCAAATCAGCACTAGCGGTTACCTTAGAGGGGCCATGCTTATCATTAATGATTTGAATATTCTCATAATTAACATCATGATTATCATTAACTTCGTCAGAAATAACTGAAAATCTTGATCCAGCCGTTGAAGACGCCACCTTTGAAGCTCCAGAACCGTTATTTTTTGCATTAATCATTGTAGCCGATTTAATTCCCACATGATTATCGGGTTTCTGCTGCTTGATTTTAGCTGGACGTGAAACATAATGATTTATTCCTTGAGCATTAATTCTCCTTTGGCCAGTTGTAACGGATGACCCCTGATTCCCGGCTGCATTGATTGCGGTAGCATTGATTGCGGCAGCATTGATTGCGGCAGTCTCCATGGTAGCTTTTGCCTTCCTTCCCCGTTGACTCCTTTGGACAATCATCCAAGAACAAAAAGCTTCACCTTCTGCCATCTCACGCCTGACACCATTGTTAACAACCTCTGCACGAACATCCTTTTGGTGAGAATGACTATCGGTTGACACCGAAACCGAAGAACAAGTGTCACGCCTATGCCCATACTTACCACATGCAAAGCAGATCATGTGAAGGCCTTCATACCCTACCGTATAAACCTTATTAATGAGATTGAATTTAGACAAGAAGCCTTTACTGAGATCTACTTCTACGCAAATACGCGCAAACTTGGCCCTTTCCGTAACAACCCCATCACCAGCATCACTTTTACGTATAGAGTTCCTATCAATCTTCAGTGTTTTCCCAAATAGATCACCTATGTTCCGCAAATGTTGGGAGGTATAGAACTCCATAGGTAACCCCGGAATACGGATCCAAACAGCTAATTTTTTAAGGTTGTCCTCGTAAGGATCAAATAATGGCCGCCACCGTTGAACAGAAACATAATGGTCTGCCACAATCCAAGGCCCTTCCTCCAAAACAAAGTTGTAGTCATTCAAATCCGCAAAACGAAACAAAAAGTAATCGTTCTCCATATCAATGAACTCATGTGTCCCCGACAGATTCCACATCTTCAAGAGTCTGTTCAGCAGAAACTTTACACCAACCTTTTTTCCCAAGAGCTTGATAATCACAGCTTGCTTCCAAGGCCTGCAACTCTCCTTATATAGCTCTTTTGAAAATCTGTATGTAGGACAGAAAGGATCATCTTGGTCATTTGATTGAACATCCTCCTCCATACCATGAACATCCAACTCCTCAAACCAATCCCTTTCCTCGACGTCATCCGTAACTTTCAGCCCATTCAACTGTAAGAGTGTATCCTTATAAGATATCGGTTTCTTCCCTAACACTTCTTTAGCTTTGTCAGTACTACGCTTCAAGAGATCAACCTCCTCAGCGGATGGTTCACCAATCGCCGAGATCTCCATTAAACTTCTTCTTCGTTCTTCAAATATTACTGTAGGAGTTGATATCATTACAAAACAATGTCATTTTTTACGGCTACAAATATTTCTCACTTCAATTTTACTTCTCAAAATACTTACATTGCTTATGGTAAAATTCATAAGGGATAAAATACGATAATATTTATTCTCAACTTTATATAAAATTGATTAAATTTAAAAATATATATAACCATTACCTAAATTAGTATATACACCTTCAAAGATAGACAATGATATAAAATTTTCTAAGTTATTACCATTTATTTATGGGAAAAATGTTTCTGCAGTTGCTGCAGATAAGTTATCTGCATTTATTCTCAAAACGACGTCATTTTGGTATTGAAATCTTAAAAAATTATAAATATAAAGACAATTATAACCCTGAAAAAATTAAAATTACAAAAACACTATGATTTCTGCCCCAAAATGACATCGTATCGGGCTTATTGCAGATAACATGTCTATATATTGTTGTTCATTATATTTGTTTACATTCACGGTTGTTAAGCTAGTTTCTACATTAACTATAGGCGTTTGCAATGAAATTCAAAATGACACGTTCAAGTTTTTTCTCCGTCCCTAATGTGTCCATATTTCATCAATTAATCCAGCATACTGTCCTAGCACTTTGGTTGTCATCACTTCAGAAGTCCTCGGCAGTTTGTCATAACGCTTCCCTCACTATCTAGTCTCATCATTTCAATATAGATCTTTACATCCTGGATCAAGAGGGCGCAGGCATCGTTTTGGGTGTCCAATGGCTAGTTACTTCGATACCAATTTTAACCAATTATCGCAACCTTACTATGAGTTTCACTCTCTACTATTTCAATATACTTTATAGATGAGTTACCTGGTAAGAGTATCATAATCGATTGTTATGGAGTCTTATCTTATTTCTGTGGGTGATGTGACAAGGTTGTTATTGTTATCTTATAGACCAATTAACCCAAGTTCTCTCAACATTCTAATCACATTCATTACTTACAAACCTATCCAAATATTTATTTGCACCAAGTTGGATTCACTTTTTGGGCCACATTACATTTCGCTCAGGGTCAAAATTGAAGCAATCTTGGCCTGGCATACCCGAGACAGTAACAGAATTACGGACTGTTTTTATTGTTTGTCTACATTCTAATATGGGATGGCAGCTGGCAATGTGATGAAAACCTGCTAAATGGAAAAGAACATAGTTGTACGTGGTTAGATTGTAACCTATGTTCCGGACTGTTAGAGATTCAACCGACCTTAACCGGTTAAAATTTTGTGGGGTTTAGAGTCATAGATTGAAAACCATTCACGACCGTTTACTTCAAAGTTTTTAAGTTTTTAGAACATCATTCCACCCCGGGTCCCAACAAAAGGAACTAGTTTATTGCTAATTCAGGGCACAAAAACGAATAAGTAAATGCATTGTCCAACAATAATAAAAGAAAGTTCCAAAAAGAAAGATCAAAATGAAAACGATGTCTCCCAACTGGTCGTTTTCCAAAATAAAGCATGTTTCCCAAAAGCAACTTCGCCAAGTATATCTAGTCCTGGTCTTGACTTTCAAACTGATTGCAGTATTGTACCAATAATTTCTTTATGAATCATTATCTCTCTTTTTTTTCTTTTTCTTTTTGAAAAACATGAATCATTCATCTATGAAACTGATGTTTTTTTAGGAAATAATTTTATCTCCTACACACATAAAAGAGTGTATGAGACTTATATTATTATTTTTTCTCTCTTTTCTTCATATAATCTCACATACTTTTATTTGTGTAGAAGATAAAATTATCTCGAGAAATATTAATTCACTGTTCTGTTTTCATTTTAGTATTGAATACCACAATAGCTTGGGGTAACAGTGGTAGAGGGAGACAACTAAAAATTAAAAGAGTTATAAACAATAATTAAAGAGTTGATTATCTATTAGTGTCCTCCCGTACCCGTCCTAAGAATGAATATTTATCATTTGGGAGAGATTTAAAGTCTTAATTCTGAATCTGTTCTGAATCAGATTAGTTGCGAAGCAATCAATCGATTGGAATATTTCAAAAAAAAAAATGGCTATCTATCAATCTAATATTATCTCTAAAATAATTAAACTAATCATTTATCAACAAAATTATGATTTTATTTTTTTACGTGTCCCATTTTTTCTTCCATATTATCAAGGGTGATAAATGACTACGACGGAGACTGTGTGCTTGCATCCTTATTCTATGACCCCACAATGTGTTACATGAAAATGATTTGAAATTCTAATTTTTTTAATAGATGACCAAACAAAAATTTAATCCAAAAGAAAGTAAAATAAAATGAAGTGATTTTCCTCAAATTATTTAAAAAAATAATTCTAAAAAAAATTAATTTACCATAATCGTAAAATTAGAGATGTGTGTTTGTTTGCATTCTTTTTTGTTATAATTTCTTAAAAGAAAAATTATTTTGTTTGTGGGATTACATTAGGGCGGCACACTTAGGGAGATCCAATAATGATAGTCTCATGAATGGTATTGTAAAGCAATATTGTGAAATTTGAGTTTCTACATAAAAATAAAAAGGAGTGATAAAAATATAAAACGTAGAAATGATACGAAACGGAAAGTTTTTACTTTCTATCACTTAAGGTCAAGATACAAAATTATATATATGCATGTAAAAAAAATATCACATAATGAATATGTGTGTTGAACCACTTATCTATCTAAAAAGAAAAATTATTTTTCATAACCAAATATCAAAATTATAAATAGTGATAATTAACAAGTAATGGATAACCAATATGCTCTAACTGCTTTATACAATCTGCAGATTTTGGATCATCGCTCATCAGGATATAATTCCACTTCTTTCAATGCATACAATGATCCAAAAATACAAAACGATTCTCATAGCATAACTTATAATAGAATTACAGCTTTATAAGACATTATTATAAATAACATATATCTAAACAAAAAGATATTAAGATACTCTGAATATGATTTGGGGAAAACAAAAATTAGTTTTGTTTGTAAATTTTTTTTATTAAATTTTTAGTTTTAAGTAAAAATGGTCAAAATAGTAAAAACGTAAGTTGTTACCGTTTTTACGCAGCGTTTCTACCAATTTTTACCAAGGACCGTTTTTACTTGAGTTTTAACACGAACGACTCTAGTAAAAACTTAAAAAAATTTACGTTTTTACACTAATTTTTGACAACAATGTTGTCAAGAGTTTAGTTGATTGATACCTCAAATATCTCCCAATTTTTCCACCATTCACTTTGTTTTGAAATTTCAATGTGATATTTCAATTTCAAATATATCAAACGAATAAAAGATAATAATAATAAAAATAACATACTAGATCGGGAGAAGGTTTAAAGCCTTAGTGCTGAAAACAAAATTGCCTCCGTGAAAAATACCTGTAATTTATCCCAAAATAAAATAAAAATAAAATAACATATGAAATATACTTTTCTTGGGAACCTCCTAGAATGCATCAATACACATGGCGAAACTAACGAATTTCTGCCCATTTTCTAAAAGGTAAATGTCACTAATAATTTTTTTTTAATACAAGTGATAATTTGACATATAACTTACTCAAATCCCTAATTCTAATGGCTTTTCACTAACAAATTTTAATTATTCCCTTATCAGATTCTTATTCATAATAACATAATTAAAAGAACATGCTAAACAAGGATACAAGACATATTAGAAGCTAACGTGTTTGACGTACAGGGGAAGAGGCATTTATTAGAGACCTTAAGCCATTATCAATTGAAAAACTTGTGATTAAGCCATAAAAAGGCAACAACAAATGAAATAAAAGAATTCAATAGTTCTTTAAAAAAAAAAAAAATCAATCGCTGATCACGTGAGATTGTATTTTCAATTGTCGTGAAATGTTGATTGAGATTTTTCAGTCTCTTCAAATATTCAAAGTGTATCCACCTTCTTAAGATCAGAATCGTGGTGCCATCCCTATGGTGTACTGCGTTCATCAATTCATAGGCTAAGCCTGGGGTATATCATTCTTTATTGATTGTCAATTACATGTTACTTAGGGAACAAGTTTAATTGTTGACAATTTAATTGAATGATATACAGTCTGAGTATATATGAGTATATATGAGTATATATGAGCATGTATCCTACTCTAAAATTAGCACTTTTCTTTGTTTTTTGTTTTTAATATTAAAACTTAACTTTTCTTTATTTTAGATTCTTTCCTTTTTATTGATTGCAAATTTTGGTCATTTTTTGAGAAAATCACTGATTTACGGATAAAAAAAAAAGCTCACCGTGCCGCACGGTCCTTTCCATCACTATTCATGTTATCTTTTTTTATTTATCATCACTATAATTTTAAATTAATTCCTTTTTAGTTATGATGAAATTTAATGATATTTTTTATTATATTTTAGGGATGTCCTTTTAAAATATATAGAATTGTGTGATTTTAGTTAAAATTACAATGTTTTATAATGAGAGAAATAGAAATCATATGAGAAAAAGTAAGAGATATTTTTTAATTTAAATATTAAATAAATAGTAATAATTTTAATTAAAATAATTATTCTTTAAAAGGACAAATATTTTTATTTTTATTTTATTGTATGTTAATAGGATCGTACAGTCGTACTCAATGAATAATCCCCCAAAAAATATCAGCTGATAAGTGTTCAAGACACTATGTTTTTATGGTTAAAAAGAGTTCAAATAATAATTAAAAGTATAGTGTTAAATAATAAAATAGTAAAAGAGAATGAATTGCCAACAAATAGATAAGATTCTAATACTTGTTATTGTTTCAAGTTGTTTAGACTAGAATAACAAATTACCAACATGATAAGGACGATGCAACAGTTGCATCCGCAGATTATCAAGAAAATCAGAAATTAAATAAATATATATAAAATTGGGTAACGCTCGCTCCACTGCTCGCTGGAGCGAGCAAGTGAGCGAGCAAAGCAATATGGATCGCTATACTCCTCGCTCAAGCGAGTGAGTAAGCGACAAACAAGAAAATGCTCGCTGAGCAGCTCGCTTCAGCGAGCTGGTCCAGACTCAGAAGCCCACATTTTCTCTTTAAATACAACGCGAACAAAAACACATTCTGGAACGCGAAAGGAAAAAGTCAGAGACCGAGACAAAGGAAGGAGCGGAAGAGGAACACTGAATCGTTGCAGAGAAGAAGGAAGGAATCAATTCTACATTATTGATCATCATTATTAGACAAGTTTTATCATGAACTCTATTTATTTTACAACATATTTTAATTCTGTCTTTATGATTATGTCAGGCTAAATTACTTTTAGTAGTTAGGGCGAGACGGAACCAATGGGTTCTTGAACGTTGTTTGCTTTGATTATGATTTATATTCTTGATTTAAATTATGCAATCAATCTGCAATTTATTCCTAGTCTTATTTATGATCTGGCCAGTCTTGAATGAGCATTAGAGTCATGCATGACAACAGGGATGTTGGTGTATCGATTCCGATTGGTTGATTGGTGGAATTTGTATGATCTAGGGATAGACTTATGAATTCTATAACCGTAGGTTCTTGCGTTAATGCTTATTTTATGAAAAAGTACTAAGGGATTAGGCTTTGAATTAGAATAAAGGATTGGATTACCAAGGGATTGAGATTTAATCAATCATAGAAAGGGCTGTTAATAATTTGATGTTGAATGTAATCGTAAGTATAGGCAAACTCGTTAAGAAACCATTGGGGAAGTTGAATTCTAGCTATGCCTTTTTATTAAAAAACTTAAACCAATTTTTAGCTTTAATTAATTCTGAATTTAATTTCTAAAATATTAAAAACCAAAATTAATTTTACAAATTCTGCTTTTAATTTAATAACAATATTCTCAAGGAAACCTTTAATGACCGATCCAACTTTAGTTATATAAATAAATTATTGTTTGGTCATCAGTCTTTGTGGAATCGACAACTTTCTTATCACTTTATTACTTGTACGACTGATGCACTTGCCGAGTTCGCAACACCAGCTGAACAAAAATATGTGGGCCTATGTGGTGTTAGGTGAAGCGAAGAGGGAGAAAAAATATGAACCCCGTACACTTTTATATATGTGTATGAGATAATTTTATCCCATAAACTAATTTTATAACCGAAAGTTTTCTTATTGAAATCCTAATTAGCCTTTCATCTATTTTTTTTTTTTTGGAGTTAACTCATACTTTTATATACGTATAAGAGATAATTTTATCTCATAAACCACTCTTATAACCGAAAGTTTTTCATTAAAATCCTAATTAGCCTTTCATCTATTTTATTTTTTTGGAGTTAACCCAATTCTAATTAACTCTTTGAGGCAAGTTGGCTCTTCCGGAATTCTCACATGCTTCGACTCTTTGAGCCGGATATGAGACTAATTCGGAGTACGAAGTGAGTCAAGATGAAGATATTTAAACTCCTCTCAAAGATGACATGTGAGACCAAACTGAAATTCTTTTTTTTTTTCACTTACTCAACTCTTTTGCTACCAACTGAACTATTTCGAGAGAGGATACGGTCATTGAAAGAACTTCATTTTCCACCTTTATATTTGTTTAAAAATAATCGGGGTGAAGTACTCCACTCAAACTAAAGCAAATACTTTCACAGATCCACTTGGTGAACAAATAAAACTTTCCTTTTTCCTTAATAATATTAATATAAACATAAAGTTGATTTAAAAGGAGTCATCAAGATGTAAAGGATGATTATAAACGTACTATACTGTTAAAGCAATTCATTAAGAAACTAGAGAAAATAATAACGCTCACATCGTTCCTCTAGGCTATAACTACATCATTATCATATATGCAATTTTATCTGAGCACGATTAATTAAAATAATAATAATCAAGTTGGGCGGATGAGGTGAAAACTGAAGATGGTACTGGTAGAATTATTGAGTCAACATGTGTGTCTGTATAAAAAGACTATTTTTTAATAACATAACTTATTTAATGAAGAAAAAGACAACTAACATGAATTTTAATAATGAGAGATAATTTATTTTAATTTGGCCCATTTGGATGGATTTGTTGAAAAAAAAAATTAACTTTTTATTGATTTTGGTTTTTTAGAAGAACTTTTATTTAAAAGAATAAAGTTATTTTACACTCGGATATAATACCTAAAAAATATTTTCAATTATAAAATAAGAATATTAAAATCAAAAAAAAAATTATATGTGAAAGCAAATCATGGAAGAATATTTAATAAGATTTGATAGTGGCAGTGAGGCAGTCATACTCATAGTGATGGAAACCGCTTGGTGATGGTACAAATTTAAAATCTACTTTGTATGCATGATGTATCCTAAGTCAAGGTAAATAGGGAGAGTTGGTTTTTTTTTTTTTTCACTAATTTGAAGGGTATCTTCCAACCGTAATCGAAAAGTAATCTCCAATTGAGTACTGTCGGACTCTTTCGAAGACGGCTCTCTTAAATCATTTTTTTTCATTTCTAGGACTCGAACTCGAGACCTCTGATTAAGGGACTCCGGCTTTTTACCACATGCGGAAGGAGTTTGGTGGGAGAGTTGGCTTTGGGTGTAACAAATCAACCAAAAGTATAAACAATTATATTTAACCCAATTAATTTGAAATAAAAGTGTTGTTGATATTGTTGATCTTGATTCAATTTTTAACTTTGGTCAATTTTTGATGTCAAGAACTTTAGTTTTAAAAAAATAGATTTATTTGACCAAAAAAAAAAATAGATTTTAACTTTTTGATGAATTCTGTTATTTTAAAAAGTTAATTTACAAACACTTATTTACAATAAGAAGTATTATTTTATTTTATTTAAAAAAAACTTTGAAACGGGAAGAAAATTATCCAACGAGCTCTTAATCTTTCAATTTTCGCCAATGTATCACATGTAGTCCAATGTCAATAAAGAAAAAAATATTCCAAGTTACATAAATAACCGACAACAAACAAATCGAACGATGAAGTTATGTGATGTATAAACGAGATTAATCTCTATTATATTATAAGAAATAATTTTATCTTATATATATATATGTGTGTAAAATTTATATTATTTTTTTCTTTTTCTTCTCTTCATATAGTCTCGTATGTGTAGAAAATAATTATTTTATAAAATAAGAGAAAAGGTAGTTTTATTTGAACATATCATTATTTTCAAGTATCTTGTGTTTTCTAATTACTGAAGGAAAAGAATCAATAGCAATAACTGTTTAATTTTTATGTGTCGTTAATGTAAAAAAGTTTTATATAATTATTAAATAATATTATTAAATCATTTAATAAAATCAACAATTTAATTGATATTAAATCTATTAAATAATATAATAATACATTATTAAGTAATAATATAATTTCTTTATGTTTAAAATACATAAATAATCTCTACCAAAAAAAAAAATTACATACATATCAAATGATACTCTAATGAACGTGTACTTAGGGCCCGTTTGGATGATCTTTTTTTTCTTCAAAAGCTGCTTTTTTTCAAGAAAAAAAGTACTTTTTGTTTTTAGTTCGTTTGGATGTCTACTTTTAAAAAAAGGAGAAGTCACAAAAAAAACCAAAAACTTACTTTTTTCAGAAGCTAAAAATTTTAACTTATCAAAAAAGCAGAAGTTAAAAGTCAGATATTTTTTCAAAAACTAAATATTTTTATAAAAATATAAATAGCTTTAACTTTTATAAAAAATACTTTTAAAATAAGAAAGTGTTAAAAGTTACTTTAAAACAAATTTGAACCAAACGACCTCTTAGACACAATGTTGCTCTGTGGTGACAAAGAGGCAGAGAATTTCTAAACGACAATTGACAAGTCGCTGTCTGAAACCAAACTGCAATTGACCGCAGCAGCAATTTCTGGTTTCAGTGACACGGCCACGATGGAGATGTGACTCGCCAATACCCATCCCAATATTACGTGGACACACGCTGGAACCTCGAAGCATCATTATTAGGGTTGGCAAAAACGAGCCAACCCGTCGGGTTGGCTCGTAACCCGTCGGGTTGGCTCGCAACTCGTCCTAAATGAATCGGGTTGGGTTGGCCTAAATGAGCTGTCAACCCGATACAACCCGACCCGATACAACCCTAACCCAAACGAGCCAGCCCTCGGGTTAAACGGCTAGCTCGCGGGTTGTGTATTTTTTTTTAAATTAAAAAAAATAAAACGTTTGGTTTGAGCGTTTTAACGCTGAAGACCAGAATCCTTTTACAGCATCAGGGCGCTAAAACGTTTGAGCTTTAACGTTTTAACGCTGAAGACCTGCATATTTCTGGCTTTGACGCGTTCTGGATGGACGTTTTAGCGCTCTAGACCAACATCTTTTGACTTCTTTCTGTAGCAGGGCGCTAAAACGTTCTGGATGAACGTTTTAGCGCTCAACACTTAGAATTTTTCTCTTCTTCAGAATCTTCTTCCTTCTCCTAGAGCCAACCCGCGAGCTGATTATCGAGTCAACCCTAACCCGGCTCGAGTTGGGCTGGGTTGGGTTTTCTGGCTCGTTTATTTTTTCGAGTCAACCCTAACCCGACCCGATTTTTACAGGTTGAATGCGGGATGGGCCGGGTCGAGCCGAGTTGACCCGTTTTGCCAACCCTAATCATTATTATGCATTCGTATAATCATATCATATTATAAAAACGGAATATGTTTACGAGATATCCTGCAACATATAAAAAAAATTGAGTGAAATTCATTAGGAAAGAGAGAGAGAGAAAAAAATTCATTCACTATTTATGTATTGTATGAAACAAAATATTTTCTATATAATAATAAGGTCCTTTTTTTTATGTTGTTACAAAATATTTTTTTACAACCGATTATAATTATATATTCTCGAAAATATATAGATATAATATTAAAGTTATTTTTTTTTCTCTTTAGAAGTTGTATTGTTAGGATGCTAAATGAATCAGGGTCTTTGACTCGGCTCATGAAGGCTTGGATTTATATGTTTAAAATTGGTTATTAAAATCAAGTTTGGACTTATATAAAAGATCATTTAATAAAACGGCATCAGACTCATATTCAAAAGTTAGACCTTAAAGTTTTTTAGGTTGGCCTAGTATACTAACTTTTTTTTGATTTTATATTTTTTATATTACTCATAATAGCATTCTCTCTCCTCAACTCATCTAACCTCAGTTTATTAATTAAATAGATTTTTTTTAATGATTTTGTTCTATATTATGCTATTTTGATATACATTGAATTTATGAATCTTTGTGAAATTATTAGTTCTGTTGATCATATATTCTGTTTGGATAAATTTTTATTGTCTTTTTTTTTAATAAACTAACCGGCTAAACCAGACTTTTATTTTTTTGTAAATAAGTCAGGCCACATACCGATAATTATATTCATAACAGATAACAAGTTAGGGTAGACTGATACATTTAAACACATACTTAATCTTTTAATATCAAAGATTGGCACGTTAATACCCCTATCTACTAACATAGAAAAAGAAAAAAAAAATTGCAGTTACAATTAAATATTTCTAAAAATACATAATTATAATCTATTGTTGTAAAAAATAATTACAGCAATATAAAAAGTACATTTCCCACAATAATAGTTAGGCCTAAATGGAATAAAAAAGAATAGAATATACTAACATAATGCATCAAAGGAATCTGTGTGGGAGACCCGATCATGAGTGAAGGCACCACAATCCACATCATCAACACGTTGGAATGATTCAGTCACCTGGTTGGAAAAGCCACCGTGACATGTAATACGAGGGAATCACGCCCATAATAGTTAAAGACAGCCTCACATGAAGCCATTCAAATCCTACTTTATCATCCACGTGGCAGGCCTTTATTGGTTAAGGGTCAAGGTAATCGAGCCCAAATCAAATCCAGCCGTCTTTTTTAGAGTGTCCACTTAGAGTGGGACTCTCCACCGCCCTTCAATTTTTCACCCAAATTTTCAGACCATAAACGATGCAATTGTAATTCAAACATCTTCCATACACAATGTAAATTTTATGTTTTCGGAGAGTAAGATATAAATATTACTAAAGGAATTTCTATAGATTACATCGATCAAATTTTAAAGTAAATAAAAATAACAAGGCACAGTTAAAACTGAAACGGGCAATAAGAGAAGGAGACACTTTAGCTTACGTTAAGAATTGGAATTAACATTATCTTGGTACTATAGATAAGCATTATCATAAAGATCCTGGGTATTTTTTTTTATAATTTCATAGCTAACATGATAGTGTCTTAGCCCAAAGGAACAATAAGACGTGTAAGGGTTCAAAAAGAAATACAAATAATAGAATTGAGCATATTAGGAGAATACATGAGTAATATTTTTTGTGTGGCAGAGGATGATTGGTCTGATGTGGCACATCAGACGGCTGGAACTGATCCCTTGTCACGAGCGTACTACCTGGAAAGCATGGTCACGTGGGGCCACGTGGAATTTTCATCTTTTGTAAAAGGGGGGGTTTCCAACGCAGTGCGCAATGGAAATGGTCCGATTCGGGGAACCAAAAGTTGTCCACGCAATGAACCTCTTTTTCTTTTGTTGTTTTTTCTTTCCTAATTTTTCTCAAGTGGGGTCCACGATTTCATTTTTGATTTTGGACGGTAATGATGTACATTGTTGACGGGTCCCACATCACGCACCGGCCTAGTTCACTTGTTGCCTTTCCATTGGCAATTTGTCCAAATTCCTAAAACGTCAATTTCAAATTTTGCTTAATGGAAAGCAAAAATTACTCTCACAATTGTACCTTAAATTTGATAAAGAGCTTAACTTGACCACCACAACAGGGGAAAAAAGCATCCCTTTTCTTTTCCTTTAACATTTTACGGGTGCCAAGCTTCCCTCACATTTTTTTATATGATAATATTAATCAAGGCCTGATCTTGTTGGTGTAGAATAATGCTAATTATCTACAGATATGAATTAATTGAGTACGGTTTCAATTAAAGTCTCCACGTAAGGCTTTTATGAGTGACATGCGGCTCATCTATGTTGTTCTTGTCTTTGAAAATTATTATATTTTAGGTTAATTTAGTTCTCATTATTTATTTATGAGCTGGCTAACTTTTAGGCATGCGGAAAGATGGGTGGACTCTAGAGTGTAGAGCACATATTTTAAGGTGTTACTATAAGAAAAAGGTAGTCCATTCCATTCCGCTAACACATTGAACCCACTCAAAAGGAAACACTTGCTGCTCGTACCGAACGGGGACTACACCATTTTTAGTTGTCACCCTGTGAATCTTTTGTAATTTGAGTAAATATTATTTTATTTTTTTAATAATATAAATGTTTTCAATCATAACTATATATATATAAAATAAAATTATTTCTATAGACGCTTTACGTACAACAATGATAAGATAAGTGTATGATTATGATTATTGATTCCTCACATTTAATGCTTTCATCATTTGTATAATTATGATTCTTCATATTGAATACTTTCATGTATATATATATGACAAGTATTTAACTGTTGCACGTACAGCAGCTACAGATAGGAGTGCTAAACGAACCAGGGGCCTTTGGCTAGGCTCATGAAGGCCTGATATTATATGTCTAAAATTAATATTTGACACCAGACTTGAACTTATATAAAAGCTCGTTTAATAAAAAAGCCTCAGGCTCCAATTCAAAAGCTCGGCCTCAGAGTCTCCCAAACATGCCTAGTATATTATTTATTTATTTTTATATTTTTTATACTATTTGTAATAACCATCTTTTTCTCCTCAATCCATTTCACCCTATTTTATTGGTTAAATGGGGTTTTTGAATGATTTTATTCTTTATTATTCTATTTGAATATATATTGAATTCATGAATATTTATGAAATTACTAGTGTTGTTGATTGTATATTCTATTTAGATAAATATTTGTAGTTTTTTTTTTAACATGCTAAATCAGGCTTTTATTTTTTGTAAATAAGTCAGGCTACAGGCCGATAATTATATGTATAATAGATAACAGGCTTGGTCAGACTGACAGATTTAAATACAAGCTTAGCCTTTTAAGATCAAAGTTCGGCTCAGCCTGTTAACACCCCTAGCTACAGAAATATAAATCATATATATATATATATATATATATATATATATATACATATATATATATATATATACGGAAAAAACTATTCTAATGTTGCATGAGATAAATTTTTCCTTCTACACACTCTTCGATAACTGTGCCACTTTTTTCTTTTCTTTTCTTTTTAATTTTTTAGGTGGGCGAGCCCACATGTTTATCTCTATGACATGAGATAACTTATCTCCCTTAACATTAAATTAATAAAACCCTATATATATATGGGGCAGGATATTCTTACACCGGTGTAAGAGTTAGAAGTCTTACACTCAATCTTGACCATTGATCCACTTGTATCCAATGGTTCAAGTTATTAAAAAGTTTGAGCCCATAGATATAAGTGGGATCAACGGATAAGATTAAGAGTGTAACTTACACTGGTGTAAAATGATCCTAACCCTATATATATATATATATATATATATATATATATATATATATATCTTGGGGTTTACATTTCTGCCGTTGTTGTACGTTCAACAATCAAATACTTGCCATATATATATGTGAAAGCATTAAATGCGAGGAATCATAATCATACAAAAGATGAAAGCATTAAATGTGGAGAATCATAATCATACAGCTGTCATTACTGGACGTAAAACGACTGCAGAAATAATTTTACCATATATCTTTTAACTCCAGTATAAGACTTCAAAATCTTACTTCCAATTTCAGTCGATAGAGGGATAAAAATTAATTGTTAAGACAAAAAGTAAAACTTTTAAATAAGAATAAAAAAAATCGTTATATATATATATATATATATATCTTGATATATTGCAGGGATAAATAAACAAAAGGAAAAAAACATTGACAACTCGACATGACATATTGATGTCTTTTTAATTTCTGTCAGTGACGCGGGCCATATTTTTGAAAAAGATTCTTCGAAGTGATCACACCCTACTCACACTCTGGAGAATTATTTATACTATTCATGATGACTTTAGGCCTCTATATAAACCTCTCTCAATTTGATCTACTCCTCACCTCACTCACAAGCACTCTTTCTCTCTTCCTTCCTTGCTCATTCATAAACCTCTCCAACCTATTTCTTTCAATTTTACTTGAATCTCTCTTTCCCCTCTCCAAATGGCCAGTGTTGAGGTATCTCTTTGTTATTGCCTCTGGTTTTGTACACTCCTTTATTAGTCCACGCGTAGTTTAATTAGTTCCTACATGCAAACGATGGAAATTAAAACTTTAGTAACAGAATAAAACTATTTCTTCACTTTCTTATTTTGTTTGTTGTGATTCATTATCGATCAACGATTCAGTTTTTTTTTTTTTCCTAACGTGCGAACGTGCGATCTAGAAAGCTATATATTGCATTTGGGATGGTAATACAAACAGAAGTCTCTTGCAATAACCATCAGTATATGTGGATGATCGATTCATCATATAATCACTTAATTTATATGATGCTCCTACTAACCATCAATATATACAAATCAAAACTTGCTTTATTTTTTTCCCTCCCGATTTTTGTTTCTTTCTTCTTTTTATTATTCTCTTTCGGTCAGATCATATATATAAACCAACATGTGTGAATGATCGGTTCATCATAAAATCACTTAATTTGTTCGAGATTTGAGGGGATCAACGTGTTTCATAGCCTTCTTCATAATTGATTGACTATGAAGCACGAACCATTTTCAAGTAGATCAATATCTTTTAAGAGTATTCATCGGTTTGTGGAATTGGATTGAGATCAACAGTTCTATGTGGACCTCGTTAAGTTTTTCTGTTTTTTGTTCTGGTTTTATAATCACACTAGCATCAAAAGTAAAGATCATTGATCAATATAATTAAGCTTTTTCTTTTGGTAATTATTAGTCTTTTGGATTTCTCCTTCTCCGTTAAAAGAAAAGGAGAATAGATGAATTCTATCACCATATTTTATTAGCACTTTACTTTAGAAGTTGTATTAATTTCATGATATTTAAGACAATTCTCTTTTATCTTATAACACATCATAATAGTTTTGATTATGTGATTTTTCATTTTGTGTATCTCTCCCATCAAGTCATTGGTTTCTCATTCTTACGAATATAATTACATTCGTTAAGCTCGGCACTACAAAACTTTGTTAAATGAGCATAGATCTTGCAGGTTGCACAGCAAGCACCGACACCAGCACAAGAAAATGAAACAACCGAGGTAATCAAGACCCAGGAAACAACCCAAGAACAACCAGCCACTGAAGCTCCTGCTGCTACAGAACAACCGATTGCTGAGGTTCCAGCACCGGAAGAACCAAAGGAAGAAACCACTGAAGAACCAAAAGAAACAGCAACAACAACAACTGAAGCCCCAGCTGCTCCAGAAACCCAAGTCCCAGTTGAAACTGAGACCAAAGAGGAAACAGAGGATACAGAGCCTGAGGCTGAGACGCCAGCACCAGAGGAAACAGAGGAAAAACCTGAAGAGGTGATCCATGAAGAAACAGCAGCGGAGCCTGAAGCAGTAACCACCAATGAAACAGAGTCAGCGCCACCAGCAACCACACAAGAGGAGAACAAAACAGCTGAGCCAGAAGAAGAAGCTTCAGTAGAAGTTCCTGTTGAGAAGACTGAAGCTTAGACGTATGAACATTGAACACAGTGTGAGTGGGGAAAAAAAGAAGAAGGTTTAAATGGTCTTTAGTGGATGTCAAGGTTGAAAAGCTTTTCTATTTTATTTTTCTTTTAGTTTATTTTTACTATTAATAATTTATTATTATGATGGTGAGTCTTTGGATATGGTTAAGAATATGGAGGGTATACCTACATGTAAGCAGGGCACTTGGCTCCTCCACATCAGCATACATGCCATGCGGTGGACATGAGATATTCCATGGTTTGTGTTTTGAGCTGATGAGATTGGTTGTTGGAGTTTGTGGATGATGGTTTCTTGGGTTACATGAGTTTGTCATGGTGTGTTATTGTGTTTCTCTAGGTTTGAATAAATGATATATTTACTTTATGTTCTTCCTTTTACAAAAAATAAAATAAAAAAAATATTTTTTATATTTGCTCTCTCCCACACAAAAACTTCTAATCTTGCAAAGTAATTAATCAATTATATCTCAAAAAAAAAAACATGAGTCTTATATATTTTAGGGTTTATTTTTCTACAATCAATGTTATCTACGTTGAGTCCAAAACGATGCCGTTTTGAGGTGGAAATTAAAGTATTTTTATAATTATAATTTATTTCAGAGTTATAATAGTCTTTTTCATTATAATTTTTCAACTCAAAACGATGTCATTTTAATAGGGAATGTAGATAACTTATCTACATTCACTCTAAAAACATTAAAACCTATATTTTATCATCTACAATATAAAAATATAAAAAAGGCTAATCTCTCTTAATCAATTTGTTGTATATTTCTTCTTGGACATGAATCAGTAGGCTTCCTAGGTATTAATTAGAACTATGTTACATTTCGGCTTCCAAGACGCCTGAGGTTCCAAAAATCATTGCAGGCAGTTGGAAGATAAACAATAAAAAATGAAGAATAAAAAAAAGGTTAATAAATGTTATGTGGAAATGGATTAGGAATTTAACATTATATTACTATACGGTATTGCATTTTTTTAAGGCGAAAAAATTAATATAATTACATTTTAAATAAAAAAAATTATAAATTTATGACTATTTTGAAAATATTTACACATTTATTGTACAATATCACACTTAAATTGGGCATCACATGTCACGCCCCATTTAGGCGTGACACCCACGTGGCTCACGCCTAAATGGGATGTGACATGTGCTGCCTAATTTGAGCGTGACACATGCAACCATGCTACCTTTCCAGGACGTGAATGGTGCAAAAAAGTCTATATAAACCTTTATCACTATATGCACTCTTCACAACCCTTCTCTACCATCAACGCTTACATTTACATACATAATTATTAGCTTAAATTTAGTCTTTTATTTTATTTGTTATTCCATTTTAAAATGAGTTCACATTCTAATTTTGTTCGTGTTGTGTTATATTACAATGTTAGAAAGGTGGAAGGCCAACGAGGTGTCATGTTTGAAAGTGAAAAAAGGTCGACATGTATCCAACACAACGCAATCATTGACGAACTACATCAGAGAATTCGTCAGAAGTTAAGTCTTCAAGGTAATCAATGTATCACTCAGATCACCACAAAGCTATGGCAATCTGATCAATACATTAGTTTGCAATTGGTTGATGATGAAGACGTCAAGATGATAATGGAAGAATTTTTCAACCAGTCAAGTATAGATTTTCTGGAGTTGTATGTGGACATTGCCGGAGTAGAAAATGTAGCCTTATCGGAGAGGTCAGTTACTTTAATGTCTCCCTGTCTTGCATCAACGTCTTCCGCTCATGCTTCTCCAGTTGCTAACATTTATGAGGGAGATGAAAATGATCCTACTTGGGTTATGCATGACGATCACGATCACGATGATGAAAATATCGCAATGGAAGAACGTCTTCTGGCCGAGGATGCTAGTGCTTCTAAAGGAGAAGAAGGTGGTGATAGGGGCGCGTCTCAAATCCCAGTATATCATGAACCAATGGAGTCTCAAATCCCGCAACTTAATGACATGGGCTCCGCACAATTAGCAGATCATCATCAAGGTATTTTACAGAATAACGTGTATGTGATTTAGGGTGTTTGAATAATGTATTAACAAGTTTTAATTCCTATATGCAGGTGACGATGTTGTTATTCCTTTTTGGGAAGGAATTCCACATTACACACATTTTGATTGGAGTTATCAGAACGAACAAGAATCATGCACTGATGGTTCGATTTTGAGATCAGGATCAATACAAGGTCTGTGGCAACTGGGTGACAAGTTATTTGTGAACCAAGAATTTGCAACAAAAAAGAGAGGTTCAAATGGCACTGAAGCACAACCTGATGAGGGAGCATCAAGATGCAATTGTAATTGAGAGCACGCCTGCAAAGTTAAGCATGAAATGTTGCCCGTATGATAAGGGTTGCCCGTGGCGCGTTAGGGCGATAAAACCAGTGTTTGGTGAAAATTGAAAGATTACCATATGGGGTGGAATCACAATTGTTTGAATGACCACATTTCTCAGGGTCATAGACAGCTCGATGCTGACGTCATTGCGGACCTCGTTCTAGGTACGTATTCTGTCTTAATGTGTATGGAACTTTGAAAAAGGTGTTACTACTTATATACATTATACTTAATATGTATATAACGTCTTCATTGCTAGGAATGATAAGGGAAGAACCATCAGTCTCAATTGCACTGGTTCAAGAAATGATCACCTCTAAATATGGATTCAAAGGTTCGTACAGAAAGACATGGTATGCGAAGCAGAAAGCAATTGCAATGATGTACGGTGATTGAGAGGAATCATATGTTTTTTTGCCCAGGTGGTGTGAATACATGCTTCGCTTTTCTCCAAGTTCTTTTTATCATATTCAACAAATGATTATTATGTGGAGCATGGAATAGTTCCTGGAAAAGTAGTGTTTCATCGTATCTTCTGGACATTTAAACAGTGTTGCGAGGCGTTCAAATTTGTCAAATCAGTCATACAGATTGATGGCACTCATTTATATGGAAAGTACAAAGGCAAGTTATTGGTGCTCACGGCTCAAGATGGAAATGAAGAATGTTTACCCATTGCATTTGCCATCGTTGAAGGTGAGACCTTGGAAGCCTGAGACTATTTTCTTGTTAATATTCGTGCTCATGTTACGCAAATGTCAAACATATACCTCATCTTCGATCGACATCGTAGCATAATACCTGCTGTGGAGAATAACCATAATTGGCAGCCACCAAATGCATATCACATGTTTTGTATTCGTCATATTGCAAGCAACTTCAATAAGAAGTTTCGAAATGACGGATTAAAGCGGACATTAAAGAATTTAGGTATTTTTGGCTCAACTATAATTATCCAGTTTTTGTGGCTTACATCTTTTGAAGCTGATAACATTAAGCTTCTGCGCAGGTTATACCCCATCAATGGTTGATTTTGAAAGAGATTTTTCTCGATTCTGTCAAGCTAGTCCTCAGGTTGTTGAGTGGATTGATGCCATCCCTAAGGAAAAGTGGACACATGCATACGATGTTGAAGGACGCAGGTACGGGCATATGACAACTAACTTGGCAGAATCTGTAAATAGGGTGTTGAAAGGGGAAAGAAATATGCCAATAACTTCTTTGGTTAAGCACACATACAGCAGATTGGTCCATTATTTTGTTACCAGGGGTAAAGCAGCTGCTTCGCAACTTCTATCTGCACATTGCCATTGCAAAAATGTTGTTGAACTACTCAAGCACAACGAACATCTAGCTACAGGCCACCATGTGCGTGCATATAACGTTGATCACACAGTTTTTGAGGTTGACGAGGGATGGGATCGTTCGTATTCTGTCAATTTTCTAGAGAGGTTTTGTCAATGTGGAAAGTTTAAGGCTTTCAAATATCCGTGTAGTCACGCCACTGCTGCTGCTTTAAGTGTTCGCCAGAATCCTTTCCACTACGTGGATGATGTATTCTTGAACACTAACTTGGTCGAGGCATACTCATACCCGTAGCAGCCAATTGATAATGAGGAAGTTATTCCACCAAATACAGGTCCAGTGCTTATTCCTGACTCCTCTATGCTACGTGCAAAAGGTTGTCTAAGGTCCACTTGAATCCGTAATGAGATGGATAAAGTTTAGACAAGTCAAAGCCGTATTAGGTGTGGTATTTGCAAGCAACGCGACCATAATCGCAGAGCATGTCCAAATCGCAAAGCAAACGATTGATTTCTTATGCTCAAACCTACCAGAATTATTAACGTTGTTTTTATTTTACTTGTTGTTATCTGTAGTGCGGGTATTTTTGTTGTATACTTTCTTGTCGTTATAAATAAGCATATCTTACACGTTCGCAACAGTTCCACATTACATAATTTTACTGAAAGTGTATAAATAAATACAGTCCACAAAATATATGCAGTCCAAATGATAGTCCACAGTCCATATAATAAGTAACTACATAACATAAAAAAATATGACAAGACTACGACTATGGTGGCCACGGTCGATGACGTGCATCGCGATATGGCTGTATATGTCTGTCCCATGCATCGTGTACACCTTGTGTCGTAGGAGGTAGTGCTGGCGGAGGAGTCTAATAATCATCCATCACCGCCTACATGAAATCATCTGCTATTGTACGCAAACTCATATCTGACGAGGGCCCGACCTGAGGTGAAGATGTGTGGCTAGATGTACTAGGCTGCATGTGGGGTGATGTTGTAGCGTGGGTGTGACATGGAGTGTCCTTAGTCTCCTCACTATCAAGGCTATCTGGGTCAAGGCCCAGCTCCGTGCACAATCCATGAACATGCTCCTGAGTCCAATGCGACATGTCTAGACTAAGACCCTGAGAGTATGGCATGTCCCTCCTGTCATGGCCATCGAACTGGCCTAAAACACAGGCTCCTGCGAATCCATGTACGGATGCTGCGACTCGGGCTGGCTAGGTCCTCCTGGATCCTAAGATGGCTGATGATAGATGGGTTGTGATCCATACGTAGTACCAATCACTGGAGGTCTGAACCATCCGTGAGTCTCAATCTGTGACCTGGTCCAACTATGGGAACAGGGACAGGTGGTACCTGATGTGCCTCTAGCAGGTGTAGTTTTCTAAGTTAAAATTGATAAGAAATGAGTCATAGAAGAGTAATTTAAATACATATTTACTTATTATATTGATTCTTTCTATGTCAATGATATTTCTCACATATTGGTTGTGTTTATACAGGTAAAAGAAGTGAAAATTACAAAATTATAAAAAACCTGTTGACGCGACTCTACACGGGTGTAGCACAGTACAAATTCCAGCAAAATGGCGCGGAATGGCGCCACACTGGCGCAAACCCACACCAATTTACGAACTGCACAACAGAGCTTTGCAAGTGGCGCCACAATGGCGCCAACTGGCGCCAGTTTCTTGAGAATGACATTTTTTTGGTAGTGGCATGGCGCCAACTAGCGTCAGTTTCCGAAGAATTTGGTCCGACTATTACAATTTGGCAGAAGTGCGGCGCCAAGTAGCGCCAACTGGCGCCGGTTTGCGAAAAATATTACGTCGTGTTGTCTGAGGGCATTTTTGGAAGAAGGAAAAGAGGCGTATAAATAGGATGCCTTTTACAGAATTAGGGATCGAATCCTATTCCGAAGACCAGAGACGACGGTTGTGCTCAGCGAGAGTTTTGAAGGATCTATTTGTTCTTCCATTCTTCCTCTTTTCATTTATCAAGTATGTTGAATATTGAATTTATAGCCATGATAATGGTTGGCTAAGTTCTTTTTATTGTAGTTAGGGTCACAAACCTTATGTGAACCCTTGTTACGACGGATTGGTTTACATTTACTCGTTTATATAAATTATCTTTATTTTTACCCTGTGCGTATTTTATATTTTCTTTATTAGAACTGATCAATCTAATAGTTGATGATAATTTGAAGGGTTAGAACTCTAGATAGGAATATTGGGGTTTTGACTTTGAAAGGGGGTAGGATAACAATTTATATGCATGCTAGGAATAGATGTATATTTAATTGCAGATGCTTAAATTATTGAGTTCATTGCTTAATGCCATGAGGAACATTGCAAGGAATTGGGGTTCCAATTGGAGTTAAAGGGTTAACCTTGCAAGGAATTGAGGGTTAACTATTAAATATTTTTAGATAATAATTTATCTGAGTAATTATATAAATGAGTATTGTAAATCAATCCAAAGTAAGAAGTGAGAATCATTCGGTGAGTGCACTCTAGCTACAACGCTTTCTCATATTTACAAAATCAATCTTTGCTCTTTTTCTCATAAATAAAAATTCAAAAATAAGTCTTTACCTTAGTTCTTATTATTACTCATATCCAAAACAATTTGTCACAATTATTTGAACTCTTCAGTCTTAAAAGGAATGATTATTTGATATACGATCACAATCCCTGTGGAGACGATACTTGACTTATCACTGTATTACTTGTGCGATCGGTATACTTGCCGGTGAGCATCAGTACCCGGTCCCGACGATGACCTAACCCGCGTCCCTCATGTCTAGTACGCAGAACATCCAGAGACAACTGCGGCTCAGGCTGTGTCTTGGTCGGGGGTGCCTCAAGTCCCGGCTCGTCAACACGAGAAAACTCCCTAAATATCCCAATAAATACGGCCAATCTCGTCGTGAATGTACTCCAAACCGTATCAGGGAAACTCCTCTGCAGTGGTAGCATGGTACAACATCTCTAGCCCATCAATCTGTATATCATAACATGTAAATAATTATTCATAGGCACGTAGTTAATATTGTAAAAAAAAAAAAAAATTAACTCACCATGCGTCCAATCTTCGCAGCCCTCCTCGATATCTATCTCTTTCATCTAGCTCTATACCACTCCATGTACTCATGGTTAGGTGACATCAGCCCAGGTAGTGGAGGGGGAGCATATGTTGCTCCCTGATATGCCATCTATGTATCCAATGACGAAGCTTACAAGCCCAGTTCTCATCTACTTTTCCGCGTAGCGTATGATCATAGAAGCCTTTCAACTTTCTAGAAACATCTGGGATGGGCTGATCCAGACCAAACTGACGCATACACATGTCCGGTTGGCTGGCCTCAACCGTGTGAAAGTAAATAAAGGGTGTGACAGCAAACCACAGAAACTACTGATGTGGAGTGACACCCAACCATACATAATCTATGTATGATTTCCAAACCACCTACATAAACAAATAGTCAATAATTACATAGTTAATAAAAAATACAACAACACTTATTAAATAATAATAAGTACATAAAACCAATCCTCATCTCTGCATAATGTATCCATGGTTGCCCGATAATGCACAACCTCATGCGGCTTCAACCACCTGAGAGTATTAAACCTGTAATTCAAAACATACATCGTTAAGCAACTATACAATTAGTAATTAAATAATAATAAATCAGACACGATTGATTTCAAATACCCGTACCGACATCCATAGTGTGTGTCAGGGTCAGGAGGAGGAGGAGGAAGCGAGGGAGTAATGGGTGGAAATCTAATCTATGCCCAAATCTGGAGAAGAACATTGCACCCACCCATGTCAGATCTACCGGCATCTATACACTCGCACATATTACTGAACAAGTGTACCAGAACCGCAGATCCCCAGCTATATCGACCAATGTCATCAAATCCTCCCCCAAGCAACGGGACTAGACGACAACCCATGTTGCTACCTCCAGACCTGTCGCATAGTAGCCAACACCCTAGCATACAGGAAATATGCGCCTTCGGGAAAAGATCTCTCGATCATGATCCCCAGCTGGATCACTCTACCTGGCCCACAACTGATAAAAGAATGAGATGCGTAGGTTGCAGGAGCCATGAAACTTACTGTCCCGAGACCTGGCACCGAAAACAGCCTCACAAACAGCAGGCCAATCCTCGAATGTAGATCCGGTAACGACTTTCCCGTCAGTAGGCGATCCCAGTATACCGGCCACATCCTGCAAGGTGATAGTCATCTCACCCTGTGTCATGTGAAAAGTATGTGTCTCTGGTCTCCACCTTTCGACCAAAGCACTAATCAATGCGGCATCAATCTAAAATACATTATACAATTATCATACGTTATGTCATTGTATTGAATAACTATATAAACTGTTACATAGTCAATTGCATACCTGAAAATGTCGCATGTGTGCAACATGTATAAATCCATCCTATGTAAGGTAATCGACGACCACATCTGGAATAGCGCTGGCAGGTGGCCCCCCTGTACTTTGCCACGTCGGGTCTTCAACTAACAAACATGTTTCGTATTCCACATCCGCTGTGAAATATGGGCACTTTGCGTCCTCTTCCGATGGACCTCCCACCTATATGGCCCAGGTATGATATACATACTAGGATCGGTGGGCTCTGGCTCATCATCGGATGCAGAATCCCCAAATGATGATGAATCAGCCATGATAAAAAACTATACAAAGTTGAGAATTTATTGTAACCGTTAATTTATAATAAAATTATGCATACACGTGTAATACAACATTGAAAATAATTTACAAAACAACTACTTACAACATGTAACAGCAAAATTTATTTAAAAATTAATTAAGCAAATTCCTATTTCACTATCAAAATTGTCAAGCATAAACCCTAGGTCATTAATTCATTCGTAAGTAATTAATTCCTACTTATTATCACATCATGTTCCTAACAATTTTATAATGAAGTAGATTAATTCATTATTAATTAATAATAATACATAGGTCACTACAATATTCCTAAGTCACTACAGCATTCATAACTCACTACAAAATTCGTAATTAAATAATAATAATACCTAGTCATTAATTAATACGTAATTAAATATGTAATAATATCTAGGTCACTACAAAATTCCTAAGTCACTACAGCATTCATAACTCACTACAAAATTCCTAAGTCACTATCACTATTTTTAAGTCACTAATATACGCTAAACCCTAACATATTCCTAATGTAACACTGTAATTTAAACGTATACATAGTAGGTGTTAAAAACTTAGTTTTGTTAGCAGAGCTTCGCTACGCAAATTTTCACGTAAGGTAGAGAGCACAATCGTCTTAGAGAGAGGTTAGAGTGAGAATGCAAAGTGGTAAAAAAGAAAAAATGGGGGATTATATAGGCTGCATGGGTCACGCCCCTTTTGGGCGTCAAATGTCACGCCTGGTTTGGACGTGACCCACCAGGCAGTGACGCTCTCTTTGGACGTGACATTGTGCAATAAATGCATTAATATTTTCAAAACAGCCATAAATTTGTAATTGTTTATCTAAAATATAATATATTAATTTTTTTTTGCCCTTTTTTTAATTGAGATAGATCAACCGTGATATAAACTGAAAATTGGATAGCCAACTATCTACTTTCACATTTGAAAGAAGCCATTATAATTTATGACCACTCCATTAGATTTCAGAAAGGAAAGAAGAGTTGCACTTGGACCCTTAACATCATCATCAGAAAACATTTCTCGGAAGAAGATTACGATATTAATGAAAAATTTATGATAAAGGATCATTGCTGGTTGCAACAGAATACTAATTTTCCATTCTTGCATATTTTCCGAATGATTTCTTTGAAAATATTCATACCCAAAAAATTAGAAAGAAAAAAACTGTAGTACTCACCATCAATTATAGCTAACAGTTGCAATGTATTTAAAAAAAAGCACTCATTTACGTCCTTATTATTCATAATGATTTTCTCGACGATAAAGGTTTCTGCAGCGACCTGAAAACAAAATCTACGAGAAAAAAGCAGCCTTTTTTTTTTTTCTGGAGGGTGAATGAGGATGCAGCAAATCGCACATCACAGAAAGATAAATTGTTAGAACTTAAGAAATGCTAATTCTTAATAGATCATGACAAAAGAGTTGCTCTTCGAGCATGATTGTCCAAACTTGTATGTCATGGCATGACGATACAATAGCTATTTACTAAGACCAAATCACAGAATTCTTAAATTTACTTAACCCCATATATAAACATTTGACAAAAGATCAATGACATTGCAACCCAGAATTGATTTGACAAAAGTGCCTTCTCACATCATTAATTCGAGAACAGATGGAATAATCCTATATATCCTATAATCTGTGCAAAGCTGAGTACCTATATTTCTATGTGCAGTCAAAACCACTTCTCCCCAAAATGCAGGTGTATTCACCAAGTACCAAAACTGCAACCAATGTGATCTTGAGTGATGACTCCAAGGCGATCTTGCATGACAGCCATAGATGAATAAGGGGGTAAACACAGCTGGTAAAAGCATGTGTGAGATGACGGCAGACGATCTTCAGGTTCCAGGGACCTGCAAATGTACAGACGGGAACCCAAACCATGGAAACCTTCAACTGGTAAATATTTCACAGATGTCCAAAAGAACAGAAGAACCTTCCTTTGTTCCGCTGACATTCTCCCAACAATCTGCAAAAAAATTAAAAAAACTAAAGCTGAGTAGGAACTCAGAGCAAATGTTGAAATAATGAGTTATTCGAATAACATTCAAGAAAGAATTATTTCAAAGGCTTCAACAACAACCTACTTTTAGCTAAAATGAGATCTTAAGCAAAAAAAAAAAAATTTAAAAAAAAAGATCGAACTTACTATACAGACTTATTGCATAGAAATTTGAAAATAAAAAGGGAAAAAATCCCTATGCACATAGCTCTCCGACTTTGAAAGGGTAGGAACAAGGGTTAATTGTAGACAATTTTATCTTGTTTCTGCAAAGAGGCTATTTCTGCAAAGTTGCAATCACATCGTTGCTCCAAGGATAGCTCTCTTAAAAATGTAAAAAAAAAAAAACAAAATTGCAAAAAATAGAAAAGAAATAAAAAAGAGGGAAGATAAATGTAAAGAGATTGTAATTCCATAAAACCAGTATCGTACACACCTCCCAAAACCAAGATATGTGACCATCAGTCTCTTTATAGCCATTATACTCAGTATGTGCCTTCCAATCTTCAACAGAAGTGGTATTTTCACTCCCATGCAGCATCCAGTCAAGATCTTCAAGATCTAAACTTTGAAAGAACTGCCGGAGCCTTGAGTTGGAAAGAATATCATCAAAACCCTTGGCAAAATGTGATACCTGCTCAGATATGGATGTTACAAAACGATTCTGTATAAGAAGATCAACATACTTCTCCCTGTTCTTACTATTCACTACAAGTCTTTTCCCACCAGGGCAAAGCTCAACCACTTTCCTGTATCCTAATTCCTCCACCTCTCTGACAAAGGTCAGTCCTAATGCATCAGAATCAATGAAATCAGCATCCATCTCCAATATTTGCTTGCAGCTGCTATACAAGTAAGGATCTGCATCCCGTATATCTTCTAAAGTAATATAGTTTCCAGCCAATTGCATGAAAAACGCACGATCAAAAACAATACCCACGTGCACCCTATTCATCAAAGCTAGTGCAATAATGCGACCAGAGAAGCTGAAGTACTCAAGGTGCAGAGGATGTACCTTAGATGCTGCAGATAAGTATACAAAGAATAAACTAAACTTGGATTGTGCAGAATCCCTTGAATAATATCTACTGATACAAGATATACAGCAAATAACATAAATACTAACACTGACCAAGCAACCATAATCCTAACGATAACAAATGGGAACTCAAGTTTGGTGACAAAATGCTAAATATTGGACAAGTTACACTGAATTGACTCCTCTAAACTGAGGGGTGCACTTTAGAGGGAAAAGTGCAGAGTTATAAAAGTTAATTGGAAAATCAACAGTTGAGATTGTGATAAAATACATGCACATGTATAACAAACAATTAAATTGTTAAAATCCACTCTTTTGATTTTCCCAAAAGGGTTATAACGCCACAGTTTTCCCTCTAAGGTGCACTCCTCACTTTAGAGGAGCCAAATCCATGTTACACAATGCAGAGTTGATCACTATTGATGAAAAAACAACAGATTAGTTTCTAAAAAATATAAGCACAAGTATAACAATTCATGGATATATGAAAAGCTAGACCTTTGTTGGATTTTTAATCTTCAGTAGTGTTAAAATTGAATATATAAATACATTTTTTTTCACTAATTCTGAAACTACACATTAATTCCTATATTATATAAAATTATAAATATGCTCCTATAAGTTAATTTACCCCTGCCAAAATAGTAACTCAATTAAAAATAAAACTGCATCATACAGTAACTCAAATATCATATTTGTATCTGTGCAGCATAGTCATCAGAGCCACACCACAAAATGTGCTGGTCCACACCCTGAGTTGATTGGTGGACTAGCTCGTCACCATTCCACATCTGACCAGGATAGCAGACATACTAAACTTGGTAAAGAACGAAAATACTAGCTTAAAGGAATCAACACAAAGGCAAGGTTGGAAGAAAAAGCCCACTGCTTCAATATAGTTGGCAAAAAAAAGGGTAAACCTACCCATTACTATCCTTAGGCCTTCTATGGGCATCCGTCTGAGCCACTTACAGTAGAAAGGAAATTCCCTTATTTCTCAGGTGGACCATTCAAGGTAATATAGCTATATTCACAATAGCAGGCCATATGAGACACTCTACTCTTAAAAATATTCACTATTTCATAACTAGATTAAAGAAAGAAACAAGAGACAAGTATCAAAATTTTATAAGCTTATGCCAAAAAACATAATAATAACAAAAGAGGAACGTATATACTTCAACAGTATACAAATTAACCCTCTTTTTAGCAAACACGTTACTTGAAAGACAAACTCTGAATTTTCAAATTTCTCTAAAATGTTCCCAGAGATAAATATGCTTTAAATAATTAAATGATCATAACTTAAATAAAATAAATGAATGAGAGACTAAATATGATCATAATCAGATAGCAGCTCTGCATGAGGAAGACAACATCATTATTGATGAGAATCATTTCTCTCACTTCATATGATTGATGGTTTGATAAGTATATATGATGGGGCCTTAAGCCCATTTAATAAAATCTATCAGAGGAAGAGGAAGGCCACTTGCTTGGGGAAGATAGCATCATGACAGTAAAGGGCGATGAAGAAGGGAAGTTAGTTATTGGAGAAGCCACATGGAGTGCTATGAATGGTGAAGGAGTAGTGGGGGGAAATGTGGGAAGGTGTTCCACGAATGGGGAGATGATATAAGGAAGTTATGCTCTAATACTCGGGGTGGAGAAAATTATTCTGAGTGAGTAGAGTAAAGCTGCTGGGCGTGGTGCTCAGTTGTTGGGTTCTTGAGACTGTCTCAAGAAGAAGGGTGTCATTATCAGTGGAAGACGGATAATCCAGCACCTCCAATAGTAGTCATGGAGTCTGTTATCTGTCCTTAGGAGTCTTGTATTACAGTTGCGTTATTAAACTACTGCTATCGTTGTGTTTATTGCATTGCTATTTTAGAATTGTCAGTCTCGCTTTCAGTCCGTATAAAGAATGAGGAGTCTGTTATTGCTCTGCTTTCCTGCGTTATTGTTGAGTCTATAGAAGGAGTTAGACTCCAATGGATTATTGAGTAATAAAAGTGTTTCTTTTGTTATTTGCTGCTGAATTTGTCTGGTACCATCAATATATATCCTAGATAAAAAAAAATAGTATTATGAAGCTATACAGATACTCTGAACTTAGGATGCAAAGATTTTGGCCTGCTAGAGTCTCCATGAACATTTACTTCTCAATTTGAAAGTCATTAGTGTAGTGTTAGGTTGCTGGCCAAACTGTTATTGAACTCCCGATGAAAATGACACTTGGGCTAGCAAACCAGTGGAAAAGAGTAAAAATAAGAGAAGGATTATATATTAACTGAGTCTATCCCTAAAACACATTAGTTATTGCCCAATAATAGCAGCTATCATAAACAGTCAGTAAATGGCCATAGCACATTACACGTGATTGTGATCAATCAATTGTGGATAATCTTCTGTTACATGGTTGTCATGTTTGATCAAATCTCAACTCTTCCCATGTTTGGTGCGTTGCATTACCCTGGGCAGCCAGGAAATGAAGTTCTATTCAGAGAGAAATAGAGGTTTTACATGATGGAGTAACTCTACAAGCCAGAGGAACCATTGCTATTGATACAGAAATAAATGACCTAACCTCAAAGTCTAAACTATTTGGGTGTTAACTCTACCACCAAGTTCATGGCCCTTAGCTGCAGTCAAGTTCTAACACTTTATTTCCATAATTTTTTCTGCTTTTAAAGTCAGATTTCATTCATGAAGTAGGCTCTGTTTTAGCTTTACCCTTTATTTTTCCCTCTAGCATTTTCTTTTACAGGGATCTAGCCTACTTTATAATTATTTGAACAAGGGTGTTACCCCCATGAAGACTAGTTCAACATATTTTACTACCCTAAAAAATATCATTTTGTAAACATTCTATAACTGTTTTCATATCTATATTTCTTTTGGAAAGGACACATGAACAATTATAAGTCATGGCCAAACATTTGCCATTTGACAATACTCCAAATGCATGGCAAGCAGCAGAGAAAAAAATGCATTTAGAATTCCAGATGAAACTCACCAGGATTAGGGAAAAATCTCCTACAGTCATTGGGGCATGCCACAAAAAGAGCATTTTGCGGATTAAATATTGCTTGACACACCAAAACAAACCACTCCCTCAGTACACCTGGTCCTGTAGCTTCCTCATTTTTGAACTCCATAAATAGACCAGCATGCAGGGACTCAGGCTTTGCTCCAGTTATGTACTCGAAAGATTCAGCTAATAACTTAGACCTGTCAATAAGCATCTCATGAAACTCTTCATAATCTTCTTTTACCTCAGGGAACAGCAACATCGCCAAATGCCTCCTAGATTCAAAATTGGTCACGCTTTTGTGCTCAAGAATCCACTGATGATCATCAGTTCTCTTTGCGTGCCGAATAATTAGTAGAGACAGCATGTTTCTTCTATGCATCAAAACTCTCCAAAATTTTTCTTCGGCACCGTCATAGAGCTTTGAGATTTGATGCAACTCCTTCAAGATGGAAAGATACTGATACCATCCCAAATAGACATTATCTCCTTCCCCTTGTTCCTTGTTAGCCAAGCATTCCTCCATGCCACGAAGGCACTCATCCATTTTGCTCAATAACTGAATATATATAAGACGAAGGTAATCAACCTCTTCTGCAAGCAAAGGGTCCTCCTGACAGCATTTTCCATCAGTCACAGAACCCTCCAAAGCTTGCTGCTCTCTGATTCCGGTCCTTAAAGGGATTAACAATGCCGTGAAATCCCGAACATCTGTAGAGAACGGCCCCGTGGAGGTGGGGCAACTTATACTCAAATCCAAATCCCTCAACAACGTATTTGCAAGCTCACGAACAAAGGGGCAAATATCTTGAAGCAAAATCGAGCTTTTAGGATTCCCAGAACCATAGGAAACACTACCATTCTCCAACAAAAACCCAAAAGCACTCCGGCAAGAGATATACAAAGGATCATCACAACCCACCACCCGTCGAAGCACTTTACATAACTCCAACACCACACGAGCACACGGACGATAAAACGATTTACTTAACTTAGTGTGACACCAACTCAAGAAATGCATGATGGAACAATTAGCACGGCCCTTGTTACCTGCATGGGGGGATACATAGAGCATCACAAGTATTGCGGGAGATTTAGAAGACAAGAAAGCTTCAAAATAACCAGGAACATTGAAGTTCTTGGTCATGAGAATCTTGATCACCTCCAGAGCATCGTGCACCACTTCGCCTCTGCACAAACGGCAAATTAGGGAAATCATATTGTCGATCACCTCCATTACTTTGGGGATCATCCCACTCCGCAAATTCCCAACCAATTGGAGATTCGCATCGTTCTGAATGCCACATTCATGCAGAGTCTGCTTCCACCGAAGCTGCTTCCCATTATATATCAACCGCTGCTCGCACACCGGAATCCCCGTCATCGTCTCGATGCGCTCGTGAATCGATTTCACGGTGTCTTGTGGGAAACCCTGCATCACCATGCTGTTACCCTTCGATATCATGCGAACAAAGAACTGCAACCGCGACGCCGCGGCGGAGGATGAATTGACGACGGCGTTGGCTTCAACGTCTTTCTTCATTCTGACGGAGACTAAGTCGAGAAAATCGGCGCAATCATCGTAATCGTCGAAGGCCGAAGTGAAGTCGTCGAATTTACGCTTCGCGGAGTGACGGTAGTAGTCTGTGGGGGCGACCCCGCCGCGCTGATCGTGATCGCAATCGACGGTGGGGGTTTCGATGATAGACATTCACGGGAACCCGCCGCCGCCGGTGAACAATGTGATCAAGGGCGGTTACGGTAATCAAGAGCAAAAGTTGTTAGAAACGGCACTCAGTGATGGTGGTGAGAGTGAGACAAATCTACCATAATTTTACCGTCCCCCAGGACTGTAATCTAACGCTGGTTTATCATTTATAAATAGGAAAAAAAAATATTTGTATTTATTTCCAAAACGACGTAGTTTTGATATTAAAATCTTAAAAAATAATAAATATAAAGATTATTATAACTTTAAAATAAATTAAAATTACAAAAACACCATAATTTCTGTTTCAAAACGACGTCGTATTGACTTACTGCAGATAAGATAATTTATCTGCAGTAACATGGCAATTATTTATTTAATTAATTATTCATTTATTTTATTGTTATATTGGGGAGGAATAAATTTGAGAAGGGTTGAGTTTGGTCATTCACGGTGTGCAAAGGGCACACGAAATGAAATGAAACTCCTATGTGGTAACTGCTAGCTGAGCTTGCTATGCTATGCTATCTGACGGTTCTGATCTTGCTGCCTTTATACCATTTCTACGAAAACGTCTAGTGGTGGGGTCCTCTGCCTTTTGGAAGCCATGGATAATTATTATTTGGTCAATCTCATGATAAAGATGAGCTCCTGTGAGAAGAAACGTCCGAGACAATGGCATAACAGAGGTAAGAAGACAAAAGCGATGTAGATTTAAAATAAGAGAGAGGGGTTATATTTATAATTTGTTTTATAAAAAAATATTATAATAAATTATATTTTCTTTTCAACTTTTATTATCTCTATTCTATCACTTTATATAAATATTAATTATTATATAATAATTAATATTATGATAATAATAATTAATATTATAAATAACGTAATTATTATTATTTTTAAAATTATCATTAAACTTATTTAATCAAATAATAATATTCACAGTAAATATTCTTAAACATGATTTTTGAAAGGGGAAATAGTATTCCTCTCCTACAGTGTCAAGTTTTTTTTTTTTTTGAAAAAAACAAAATCAATGAATCCTTGTGTTGCTGTGTCTACCGGATGTTTGGTAAAAAAAAAAAATTTATCAGGAAAATACAATAACTAAGAATATGGTGAAAAAATGAGTTTGATAGAAAAGTTAAAAAAAAAACTAATATATTACCCGTGCGATGCACGGAGAGAAAAAAAATTGATCGATCTGTTGAAAAAAAAAATCTAGAAGCGATTGTGTTCCCATACTCTAAAAAATATGTTTATTAGAGTGCGTCCAAGCCATTCATCCTTTCACATGTTTGATAGTAGGAGAGTTAAAAAAAAAATTATTTGTTAGGACAAAATATTACCAAAAAAATTGAGTTAAATTTTCTAAATTTATGTTTGGTTAAAGTTAAAATATTGATGAAAAATAGGATGAAATTACCAAACTAACCCTTGACTAAATACAAAAAAGACTCTCTCTCAAGTTTCTTTTGGCTAGTTTATTGATAAAAAATATTTGTCTCCATTGCTTTTTTCCTACATTTTGATTTGATGGAATAATGTAAATACAACTCTTTGAGTGGTATTCTGAAATGGTAAAAAATTTCAATTTTACACAAACTGATATTGTTATGTAAATTCAAATAATGAGCAAATTTTTTTGAAACCTTCTGCCAAACATCGTCAACTAAAAAACTCATTTCAACTTTTTCAATCATTCTAAAACAAACGTGCCAATACACTCCGGAGATTCATAAAGTCCTTTTTGAAATCCTGAAAAATTTAAAAACATTAAAAAAATTAAGCTATTTGATAATTAAATTTTTTGTTTTTGCTTAAACGACCATAATATGGTCATTCTAAAAATATCAAACTAATATCACTTTAAAATAATTTACCAATCTAATATTAGTTGGCATAAAAGCATGCACCTTCTGACATAAAAATTCGAAAACGTGAATGAATTGGTTCAGACCTTGACATCAAAACATGAATAAAATCTATGAGATAATAAATCATTAGAAAAAACTAAATAAGCTTCAGCTAATTTAAATTTAAACACTAAATGTTTAGTACCTTATAATCCAAGTGTCCGAAGGACAAAACCAGCACAGGAAAGCACTTCTTGCTTTCATCCGAAGGGCAAAAACCCCAGTGCCAAGTCTTTCGATAATCTAACCTTGTCAGTCTAGGAAGACTGCCATTTTGTTACGCCTGTCAAAAAAATTTACCAGACTGCTACGCCAACAGTAAATTTTGCCAAAATGACACGCGACATATTTCGTTACACTGTGTAGCGAAATATGTTTGCATATAATTCGCTACATAGTGTAGCGAAATATGCCACGTCAGGCTGTACAGTCAGAAAAAATAACACGTGTCAAGAAGGCAGAAATTCGCTACATTGTGTAGCGAATTATACTTGGATTCTGTCTGCTTGACACATATCATTTTTGCTGACTGTGCAGCTTGACATGGCATATTTCGCTACAATGTGTAGCGAATTATATGCAAACATATTTCGCTACACAGTATAGCGAAATATGTCGCGTGACATTTTGACAAAATTTACTGTTGACATGACAGTCTGGTAAAAATTTTTGACAGACGTGGCAAAATGGTCACTGTTTCATCAATCTATGAGAATAAATCCTCTTATGTGAAAAATATAATCATATTATTTGATCACAATCACTTATTGATGATGAGATAAAAGAAAAAAAATTATATAATTTTTAAATGAGTAATTGTGATCAAATAACATGATCACATTACCACTTTTTCACAAGAGAGAATCCACTCCCATCCATCTACTAATATTGATTCTGTAAATTCACATAGCAACAGACCTCAAAAGCAATTCATTCAAGTTTGACAAACACAAAGTATGGTTAGTCACTGGTACAACCAGATTAACACACATACATACAAAATCACAGTGACAGTGAAAATTTTCATTATTACATTACAACAAAACGACATAGCCACATAGGTCATCTTTTCTTTCTATTGCAGGTAAGAGAAGAGATGTTGCAGGACCCCAGTATTCAAAAATTGCAAGTACTCCAGTAAGAAAAGGAAAGGGTAACCCAGCAAGTAAAGAAGCAATGTACATCCGGCATTTGTTCTTCGATTATTGTTCACTTCAACTTCAATATTTGGAACTCGAGCCCTTTCTTTCACCTTCTTCGCTGTGAAACAAAAGGTGCAAAATCAAGGCAACACAAGGAAAGAGTCGTGGATCTTATCAATAAAAAAAAGGAGCTCTGTTCCAGATCAGTTCAACTCTTCCCCTCCCGTGAACCAAGGCCAATAATTTCATCAACACGGATAACTCATGAAGTTATCATCAATCCAGTAACAGCCAATCACATACCATTGGTTCTTCTAATGCTTTCTTACAAGGTCAGCCTGAATCCCTGGGACAGGAAGTCATCCCTGTAAAAATGTGAATCTCATAGAAGTAAGCTCAACAAGATCAATTATACATAAATTTGGAGTAATTTTATGGTGGGCAAATTTCTAAAGAATGATTTTCGCCATGAGATGCATATTATTCATGATTTTTATCAACACGGATAACTCAAGAAGTTATCATCAATCCAGTAACAGCCAGTCACATACCATTGGTTCTTCTTATGCTTTCTTACAAGGTCAATTTGAATCCCTGGGAAAGGAAGTCATCCCTGTAAAAATGTGAATCCCATAGAAGTAAGCTCAACAAGATCAATTATACGCAAATTTGGAGTAATTTTATGGTGGGCAAGTTTCTAAAGAATGATTTTCGGCATGAGATGCATATGATTGAGATGTTGTCGACAGAACAGTCTCAAAACTACGAAATCAGCTTGTCTAAATAATGGTTTGGGTGTGAGGATACCAAGGAAAAAAAGACAGATTCATTCATATTGAGATTTTTTCTCAATAGTCCGTTTGAATTGCTAAAAGATAAAGGACAGCAAAGCACAAAAGAATTATAGCTCCTTCGATTTTACTGAACAGTTCAAAATTTTGAATTTTTTAACACACTAAACCACATGACAAAATTTTGTCCACGGCGTAAAAACGAAAAAATAAATAAATAACCCTTGTTCCTCTTCATTTTTCCAGCTCTATTTCAGATGTACATGGTAAATTTTGTGTTTTTTATCCAGTACTCAAGCCTTTAAAATGGTGAATAACACCATGCTTAGTCTTGTGCATTAATAATTAAACAACAATCTGACTCAACCACTTGCGTTGTATTGAACTGTAGTATTCTGTGCTGTCTTTAAATGTTCATCACATGCATCCTAAATATTTAGGAAAAAAGTTTTGTCTAATAGTTTTATGTATCAACCATTGCTATTATTTTTCTGGTTAAAGGATGGTAGGGGACTTGAACTAGTCAAGGTCAACTCGAAACCAAGACACACAACTTATATTGTAACATACATAAATATATACACAAAATATGCGAATATATCATATAATAGGCCCAGAACGAATATGCCTTTAAAATACCTTCTCTTCCTTGTATTTTCGCATCCCAACTTGCGCTGCTTCCTACAATTCTCACCAAGTGAGGAAGGTGAGACAAGGCTCCCCATACAAATCATGCCTTCATTTAAATTGTGCACTCCCGGAATTCTAACACAAGTGACTTGTTCATCTTTCATGTTGTACCAAAAGAGCTTCTTTCGATCCTGTTCCAACAGAACCTTGCTTCCATCACTCGAGTAACCCAAAGGCCTCACAGATTTCAAAGATCTCATCTCGCGTGACTTCATCAACGAAAACACTTTACACCAGCTATCTTTCGATCCATATTTTTTCATCAACCAAACATCAACTCTCGTATCCTGATAATTCACAATCATGCACAGGCATCCTCCTAACAAAGCCACATCAATCTCGAAATTTCCTTCGTCTCCAATTTCAGGCAGGGGCACCACGAGGAAAACCTCGAGTCTGAGATCAAAAGCGACGATCAAATCGGGTTGATTCGGTTCGAGTTTTCGGGTCACGACCCAGTGCAAGGCATTACCAACGAAAACCCCCATGGTCCGCGCACAGCACAAGGCGTAAGGCATGCTGGGAAGGGTTTTCCACGAGTTGGTTCTCAAGCTGTAAAGCTTCACCTGCGATTCGAAGCTCCGATTGTGCCAATCGTAGAGAAACAAGATCCGAACGAGTTTGTAATCGCCGGCGAAGCTTTCGTGGCCGAAACCGTAAACGCGAACGGCTAATAGGCTGGCATCGGCGTCGGAGCGGCGCGTGGAAGGGAGGCAGGGAAGAATCCGGTACTTACGAAGGGAGGGGTTCCAAAACGCGATGTCGTCGGCGACATTGCAGATGCAGAGGAGGCCGTTGCAAGAACCGAGGAGTGTGATGCTGTTGCTGTAGCACATGAGAGGGTGGTTGAGCGGAACGGCGCCGTTTAAGTTGGGGAAATCGATTTGGTAAAGGTCGGAGTCGTTGCTGAGTATGAGGTTGGTGTGGATGGGGTTTTTGAGGTGGACGGAAATGAAACGGCGGTTGTCAATCAAGGAGCGCCATGACTTGCAAACGGAACGGAAACGGAGGAGGTAGATGACCGGCAACCGGGTGAGGATGTCGCTGATTACCTCATATGGAAGATCCGCCATAAGGATCGATAGCTAGGGTTTGGGTTTCCCCTTCACAGTGGACGAAACTAGTGGACGCGGTTTACTAGGTCTATGGCTTAGGCGATAATACATAGATGCACAAAAACTTGACTTTCACAAAAGTTAACACATACACACGTCACACGTTTGTTTGGGCTAGGAGTGATAAACGACCTTTCGGTCGAGTCGTGAAGGCTTGAGCTTACGTATCTAATATTAGTTGTTGAAATCAGGGCTTGGACTTGTATAAAAGCTCGTTTAGTAAAAAGGTCTCATGCTCCAATTCAAAAGCTCGGCTTTTGAGCCTCTCAGGCTCGTCTAGTATATTAATTTTTATTTTTATTTATATTTTTATACTATTTGTAATAGCTCTCTCTCTCCTCTCAATCCATTTCACCCTTATTTTATTAGTTAAACAAACTTTTTGAATGATTTTGTTCTATATTATGTTGTTTGGATATACATTGAATTTATGAATATTTATGGAATTACTAGTATTGTTGATTGTATATTTTGTTTGGATAAATTTTTGTTGTCTTATTTTTTCTAACATGCTAAATCAGGCTTTTATTTTTTGTAAATAAGGCAGGCCATAGGCCGATAATTATATTCGTAACAGGTAACAGACTTGGTAAGGCTAACACATTTAAACACAGGCTTAGCCTTTTAAGACCAAAGCTCGGCTCGGCCCGTTAACACCCCTAATTTGGGCTTCTCAAAAAAATAATTTTTATCTCTTCCTTATTTTAAAAGTGTTTTTTTACAAAAGTTAAAGTTATTTAATTTTTTAAAAAAATATTTAGTTTTTAAAAAAAAATATTTGACTTTTGCTTTTCTTAGAAGTTAAAATTCTTAGCTTCCGGAAAAAGTAAGTTTTTGACTTTTTTTGTGACTTCTGCTTTCTTAAAAAGCAAACATCCAAACGAACTAAAAACGAGAAATAATTTTTTTCTTGAAAAAAAACAACTTTTGAAAAAAAAAAGCTCATCCAAACAAGCCCTAAACTTTGTTAAAAAAATAAAAGAGTAAATAAATTTTGCTTCTAATACAGGTCGGGTCAAGTTTTTGTGCCGACTCGACCCAATTTGGTTTTTGTAGGTCAGGTATTTTGACCTGACTCGCTTTAATTTGAACAAAATCAGGTCTGATTTGTTTGAATTTTTTTGAACTAGTTCAGAATCGGGTCGGATCTGACCTGACTTGGTTTCTAAAGTGGGTCTGACTTGGTTTATGAAGTGGGTCAAATCTAACCTGACCTGTTTTTGACTTGGTTTCGTCACAAATTTCGTCGAAATTTTTACGTTGCAAACGTCAAAAATTTTGTCCCAAAATTATTTTTTCGTCGAAATACTTTTTGTCGAAAAGCGACGGAATTTTTTCTCTAATGAAATTTTTTACAAAAAAAAAAATTTCTATCGAAATTTATTTTCCGTCAAAAGTTTTGACGAAAATGATTTCCTCCATCAAATGTTTTAAACGAAAAAAGAATTCAGTCAAAAATTTTGATGGAATGTTTTTTGTTCAAAATTTCGATGGAAATGTGTTCTGACGAAAATTTCGATGGAAATGTGTTCTGAGGAAAATGTTTCATTTGAAATTTTTGACGAAATTTAGATTTTCTAAAGAATTTTTTACAGAATATTTTTTCCGTAAAAAATTTTTATCGAATAATTTTTTGTCAAAAATTTTTACGAATTTTTTTTACATAAATGTGTTCTGTTGAAAATATTTTTTATCAAAAAACTTGACGAAAATATTTAGTCGAAAATTTTCTATGGAATTGTGTTTCGCTAAAAATTTCGACGAAATTTTTTTTTGTCAAAAAGTTTAACGAAAATGTTTCGATCGAAAACTTTTGCCGAAATTTGAATTATGTAAAGAATTTTGATGAAATTTTTTTCAGTCAAAAAATTTCTATGAAAATGTCTTTCGTCGGAATTTTTGATGAATATGTTTTTTTGTGAAATATTTTGACGAAATTTAGATTTCATAAAAAAATTTGACAAAAAAAATTTTCTGCCAAATTTTTTTATAGTAATATTTTTAGTCACAAATTTTGATGAAAATATTTTTAGTCGAAAAATTTTGATAGAAATATTTTTCGTAAAAAGTTTTGACGTAATTGTTTTATGTTAAAACTTTTTTTTTTAATCTAATTGTGATTTTCTTTTTCTTTTTTTTTACATAATGGGTATGTGTCAAGTTTTGGGTCAATGGGTCATTATTAAAACGAGTCAGGTCTAAAACTGACCCAAATAAAAGTGGGTCAGTATTTAAACCAGTTCAAAAAAAATAGGTATTTATGGATCAGGTCAAGGTCAGATCAAGGGCAGAGCAAGTGAACCAATTTTTTTGCACACCATTACTCATATGTCTGTTTTTTTTTTTTTTTTTTTGTAAACACTCGTATGTCTGTTTTAGTCTTAGCAAATAAAAAAATTATCCGTGATTCTTAAGAAATTCAAAGTGGATCCATTTTAGTCCTTTTGACGGACTAATGTGGGTCTTTTTTGAATTTATGAGGGACCACGATTTCAATTAAATAGGCCCATTTTAAAGTTTTTAGGTACCATGAATAACATTTTTATTTGCTAGGGATTAAAGCGGGTATCGTGAAATTTACTGAAGAACAAAAAAAATATTTACTTAAAAGAAAATTATTCATAAAAGTATTTGGAAAAAAAAAAAAAAAGACAGTTTATGGTGATTTTAATATTAATTGAAAATTTGAGTAAGGGGAATGACTTAGAATTGGAAATTACTCTGGTATGTTATTTTACTTACCAATATGTCTTTGTCACTCCCCTAATAATCAACCATTATGTGTCTATACTCTATACTCATGGTTTGATAGCCACAAATTCGTATCGAGGAACGTTTACAATAACGAAAGTATGCCTCTCGTCCTGCTTCTTAACAAAACGTTGATGTACACTGTTAAATCCTTAGCCCCTAGAATAATGTATTCATAATCGGTTTGTGAAGAGGCGTGTAGAATATGTTATGTTCTATTCGAATTTTAAATAAATGTTTCTACATCATGTCTAATACCTAATACCGTGTCCAGTAGTGTTTATGTTATGTCATAGCCATGCTGAAATAATAGTAATAATAATTACACGTATGCTGTCAATGTGTCTTGTTGGACGCAAACATGGCACCGAAATTGGTGTATTAGTGCTTTATAGGAGAATAATTTAAGTGGTTGGGATCACTGTTAACTCAATGGTCCAATCAAAATCAAGATGAGAAAGAAGAAATGAAAAATAATTTTTTGACTAATTGTCACTTCCTAAATGGAAGGACCATATGGGTCTAGAGTCTCAAATAATTTTCTGCTTTATAACAGTGTTCATAAACCCGATCCAGCATGGTTGGGTCGATTCAGAAATTGGTAAATCGATTATATAACCGATCCAGGTGAAGTAGCAAATTGAAACCAGTGCAAATTTGTGCAACCCGGCTGATTTTGATAGAAATTGGTGACCTGAACGGTTAACCCGGTGACCTGACCCGATTCCTAAAACAAATTTCCAAAAAAAATAAAATAAAGGATTTTTTTTAAAATTCACAAATGGTTTGTTTTCTTTTGAAATATTTGAGTAATTTATTGCTTATTGACTTACATAACTTATGTATCTAGAAAATTAATATTATAATAGTTATGCACTATGCAAAGAATTTAGATTTAACTTATAGTTAGAGATGTCGTCTACTGAACATGAAGCATTAGTATCACAAGTATTATACATTTGTTTGATCCTTTGTAGGATAATAACGTGTATTTTATTATTTTTCGTTTTAAAATATTGAAATTGATATTATTTTTTTACAGATATTTAAGTATGTTTATAAAAAAATTTATGTAAATTATTAGATGGGTTTTATGTTTATCTTGTAACATAATACAATTTCACTTTTCTATACATACATTAAAGAGGTGGGGTCCACATATTTTTCTTTCTCTTTCATCATTCCACTTCCTCTCTCTCTTTTGTTGCGTGTGTTGGAAACAAAACTTAAGTTATGTAACATAACATTAATAAAACTCATTATAGATTTACATATACTTCTCAAATCTTACGATTGAACCAGTGATCGAGTACTTCAATAAGATCCATGACCATGTCAAGTTTAATAACATTGCTTTATATTATTTGAAGGAATTATTTTACTATTAAGATATTTCTAATGTCATTTCATTAAATTTTTATTTTACTTATTAATATAAAAAATAAGCAAATAATTAATATTATATTTATTTAAAAATAATAAATAAGATAAAATATAACTCATATAGGTAATAATAAAAAAAGGGTACAAAGACCTGTCTGGATGGGCTAAAAAATTTGTGTATTATTTAAAAAAGTTTTTTTGTTTTTTGAAGTCGAAACGATTATGCGTAGTGGACTGTACGTAACTAGGAGAAAACACCTTGCATCAGCAGAAAACAGATGCGTCATATTTGGGGCCGCTCAAGGCCCAATTTATTTGGGCCACGAGCTATCTATTTAAAAAAATATTCACATACGATTTACTGGGAGCCAAGTTATAACATGAACTGATGAAAGTATGAAACAAATTTTGTAAAATCGGAGAGGCAATATAAATCTAAATTTGTAAATATATCGTTTATTTTGTAAGTTTTTGTAAATATAAAAAAATAAAAATAAAAAATATTCGAGAGAACAAATATTTAAAATAAATAAACAGATATTTATAATTTATTCATATAAATTTCAAAAATTAATTTAAAATCAAAAAGAAAAAAATTAAAACAATAAATTATATATATATATATATATATATACAAATATATATATATATATATATATAATTCAAAATAAATTTTAAATTTTAAACGATAAAATTTAAGAATATCATATGTGAAAAAATAATAGATTATGAAATAAAGCTACACTCAATATAGTATATTCTATGTTGAGATATATAAAACTATTAATGTAGCCTCACCCAATAGCTTAAGCTTTTGGGTTGAATTGGTTCTTTACATGATATCAGAACATCGGGTTCAATCCTTATCGCCTCCTACTTTCTTTCTAGTGAAATTTCTTTCTTCGCACAGGTAGGTGAGCCTGTGCATTGTCCACCCCTCTCGTGTGAGGGGACGTGTTGAGATATATAAAATCATTAATGTAATCTCACTCAATAACTTAAGCTTTTGGGTTAAATTGGTTATTTACATTCTATATAAAGACGGATTGCTTCAAAATATCCAATACTATATATAATAAATATCTGTAAAATCTTACCCATAAAAATTTGAAATTTGATTGAATAAGTAAATAAAAGTGAATAGATAAATAATTATTTGCTGGGAAATTAATGAAGCAAATTTAAAAATAGTTGATTGAATAAGTAAATAAAAGTGAATAGATAAATAATTATTTGCTGGGAAATTAATGAAGCAAATTTAAAAATAGCCTAACTAACCCAAACTCTTTGGCACAGTTGGTCCGGAAACTGTGTTCTCTTAACCAGTGGTCTCGAGTTCGAGTCCTGGGTATGAAAAAAAAAAGGATTGGGTAGAGTCGTCCCGCAAGGATCCTACGGTGCTCGATTTGAAATTAGTCTCACCTCCGAAGGAGTGGAGATACTTTCAGTTTACTGAAAAATAGACTAACTAAATTTTGTTTGCAAGGGATAAGGAAAGAATAGCAAAGCCGCTAAGAGTGATTTGTCAGTAAATAAAGAACATACAAATCAGTAGAAAAATCAAAAAAAAAAATAAAAAAAATACAACTTTTACTAGAAAAGTCATATGTTTTACTGAGAAGAAAAAAAAAATGATTACTTAAAGATTAAATTAATTTATTATTTAAGGGTGGATGAAATGGCTTTATAATAAAATGATTATTAATGTTTTATGCATATATAGAATAAGATTTAGTAATAACTTGAAACACTTGGTGCATGTTTAGTAACAACTTTTTTAAATAAACAATCATTAAAAAATATTTTTTTGTTATAACATTTAAAAAAATAGGATAATTATTATCTTGATATTGACGTTGATGTTTAATCATTTTTTGGAAAAGAGAGGGGGCGGGGGGAACGCACTTAAATCCCTAGGAATGCAACATTTTGAATACTAGATTCTACCTACTACTATTAATTAACCAGTGAATTACAAGAGTACTTGTAAACTACAGAAAACATCATTTTCAGTAGCCTTATCACTTATCTCTTTCGGTCTTTGATGTAAAAATAAAATATTTCTCTTATGTTATATAAAAAAAAATTATTTCATATTTACAAATTAAAGGAGAGAAAAAGGAGGATAAAAAATAAAACAGAGAAAAAAAATATAAAATAAGTCTCGCCTTTAATTTGTGAATATACGAGAAGATTTATCATAAGAATAATATTCTCGTATATTTAAATCAGAAATGTATCTGAATGCTTTTGGGATAGATAAGTGGCACTTGTTGGCGCAATATTGCCATTTGTCAATTGCATATACACATGAATATAATTAATTATTGTCTTGTGGCTGGATCTGGCAGCTCTATTCTGTAATTATCAAGTATTACGAGGCCTCGTCGATTTCAGCCACGTGTTAATGACACCGAGACCTTCTCCTTTATCGCCAGGTGGATTAGTATAGGCACACACGCTAGTAACGTACATGATTTGAGTATTTTTAAGATTAAATATTTTTTTAAGTCTCAAACAAAAAATACCATATTTACTTTAGTCTCTTATAAAAAAATTATTTTTGAGGTCTCTAAACAATTTAAGATGGATTCATTTAGATGAAATTGTGGTTCCTCACAAATTCAGAAAAGACCCACATTAATTCCTCAAAACAACCAGACGATTACTTTTTTTTGGTAAGGATTAAAGTAGGAACTGAATATTTTATTAGGGAACAAAAAAATATATATTAACTCTAGTTTTAATATATTCCATGTCACACAGATCTGTTAGACTGTTACTCACCGCATGTGGCATGTGCAATTATTTTCCTTATTATTATCATCGAGCATTTCTTAAATGTTCCGAGCCACTCTGGGTGTATTTTATATGTGAGTTTAATATTTATTCAGTAATTAGAGATAACATTGTTTGTGAATTCAAAATAATATTATTTTAGTATTAAAAAATTAATAAATTATAATGATAAAAATTAATATGACCTTGAAATAAATTGAAATTACAAAAATACATTTTTTTTTTGTGAACAAAATACATCCTTTTAATCTCAAAAAACATTATTTTAAGCTTATTAGAAAAAAAAAGAAATAAGTTATCTTTTTTTTTTTTTTGAGTTACCCAATCCTAATTATCTCTTTTGAGACGAGTTGGCTCCCTCCGGTATCCCCACGAGCTTCGACTCTTTGAGCCGGCTATGAGACTAATCCGGAGTGCGGGAGAACAGTGATGGCTAAAGGTTCAGCCCCCTCCCCAAGAATGCATTTAGCGGAAATCAAACACATATCCAACCCCACTAACTCAGCGCCAAATTACCAACTGAGCTGCACCCATTGGGTAGAAATAAGTTATCTTTGAAGATACATTAAACGCTTAATATATATATATATATATATATATATATATATATATATATATATATATGTATTTATAAAGAAGTATAATTTTTAATTGTAAAATTAATTGTAAAAATTATAGTAAATTATAACAGGAATAATATATTCTACCTACTTTTTTTTCTTATCTATTTTACCTATTAATCTTCAATATTATTGGACTGAGATTTTGATCCAATAATATTGAAGATGAGTAGGTAAGATAGATAAAAGATTATATCTCATTATATAATAATAAGTTTAATTAATTTTGATAATTTATATTTTTCTTTCTCAAATATGGATTTTTTTAATGTACTCCAAGATCATATTACTATTTTATAGTATTTTTTCAATAAAAGACAAAATTTCATTCTATATATATATATATATATATATATATATATATATATATATATTTCCTCCCATTCTTCTTCCCCCTCTTATGTTTGGAAAATGAGCAGGTGCCGCCGGACCATAGAAAACACCCTCCTCAAATACACTCTTGACTCTTGAGAGACAATTTCTTTGTTATATATTGTCCCGGATAGGGAAATGCTAGTAATCAAATCAGAAACAACCTTATCCTAGCCTCCACGTTGTACATGCGTCACTATTACGAGCAGCCAGACTCGACTTTTAAAATGATTTTTTAAATAAAAATAATAATAACCATACGATGACGCGTTTCATACTAATCTGCAGCGTACATGTACCAGCATTAATATTGATGATCTTTGACGAGATGAAAATTCATTATTCCAATTTTATGGGCTAAGATCAGTTCTGTGGCCATTTAAAATTATAATTTAAAAAGAAATATTATATTCAATGCATTCTAAGTTTTAAATTATTTTAAAAAATAAATATTTAGCATTTTCATATAATATTCTATATAGAATATAGTTTTTCATAATTTAATTTTTTTTAAAGAAATAATATTTACGCGCAAATATACAAATTAAAATGTAAGCAAAAATTTAATATAAGTAAAAATTTAATTTAACTATATTTGCAAAGTTTCGTTGTTAAAGGATGCCACTAATTATGAAAATTTTCGGCAAAAAAATTAATTTAATATATTTTAATTAAATAATTACGTATTTATTGCAGTTTCAGGAATAATTATAAATTTATTGCACACTGTGATGCCCAAAATGGGCGTCTCATGTGACGTCAGTGAGACGTCTCACCCTAAGGGGAAGACACCCCAATGAGACGTCTTTCATCTGGTGTTGACACGTGTCATACTTTTTTTCAAAAAAAAAAAAATTAATTATAAAACTTCTGAAAGCCATAACTTTTGACTCGGGTATCCAAATCAGGTAATTCTTTTTTTGATTCCACATAATTTTTTGAGATCTACGCAATGACATCTCATTTGACATATCTTATTTATCACAAACACAATTTTATTTCTCATTTGAGTAGTATCCGAATAGAATCATATCGGCATTTGAATTATAGAATGACATTACTATTTGCATTTATGTTTAGATTTGAATCATCAGGTTATTATTTACATTTAAGTTTAGATTTGAATCATAACGTTGGTATTTGTATTTTGTAATTTTGTATAGCTGCCTTATTCATTTCTATACAACTATTCATTTGTATTCATGGTGTTTTTGTATAGCTGCCTTAAATTAGAATTAAAAATACACCATGATTTCCGCTACAAGACGACGTCATTTCAGTGAACATTAGACAAAGTTGTCTAAAGTAACTTTAGAAAAAAAAACGAACCATTTGTTTATTTTCTTAATTTTTTTTGTCATTTATGCAATTCGAATCACAATTTGAATTATAGAATGACTAAGATCTAACTAGAATCATATCTACATTTGAATTATAGGATGACTAGAATCTGACTAGGATCATATTGGCATTTGAATTATAGGATGATGTTACTATTTGCATTTAAGTTTAGATTTGAATCATGACGTTATTATTTGTAATTTGTATATTGCGTTATTCATTTTCTTACAGCTATTTATTTTATTTATAAGAAGAGTCAATCATTGACACACTATATTAGTTCTGTAAAAATTCTATTATGAATTTACCATCCCCTCTCTTGGGGTTTAAAAAAGGAACCTTTTTCTCAGTCTACACTATTTCGTAGAATTGGGGTTTCGATTTTATTCCATTTTTTCTTAAATTCCTTTTTGTCATTTATGCAATTCGAATCACAATTTTTTATTCACTAATCCTTGCAAATGAAAAGACTACTATGAAAAGACTACAAACACTATATATGGGAGGCAATTTTAAATTATGTTTGTGAGAAATAAAATATATCAAATGAGATGTCATTGCGTAGATCTCGACAAGTTATGTGAAATCAAAAAAAGAATTACCTGATTTGGATACCCGAGTCAAAAGTTATGGCATTCAAATGTTTTATGATTAAATTATTATTTTTTTGGAAAAAAGTATGACACGTGTCAACACCAGATGAAAGACGCCCCATTGGGGCGTCTTCCCCTTAGGGTGAGACGCCTCACTGGGGCGTCACATGAGACGCCCATTTTGGGCGTCACAGTGTGCAATAAATTCATAATTATTTCCGAAATTACAATAAATGCGTAATTATTTAATTAAAATGCATTAAATTAATTTTTTTGCCTAAAATTTTCACACCAAAAGTCTAGCGAAAAACCAAAAATAGTGATGGAAAAATAATCTTAATACCAATATTGAACAATTGTTCTTTGTATTTTATATATTTGATAGTTAAAACATTACTTTTCTTCAACTAGTATTGTTAGTTGTTACGAGAAAAAATTTACTTATTATCATTCACAAAAATATCAAGGTGCACTGGATATTGGGGTAGCAAAATGCGTCATAATCCGTAAGTCGACCCGTGACACATATCAAAATGCAGGTCGTGTCAACCCGAGATAAAATGGTGGTAACAAGGAAGGAAACTCAAGGGTGGTAACAAGAACAAAATGACATGGTTATCAATTGTCAAACCAATTGTTATGAAGAAGCTGAAAGAGAAATACTTCAAGTGCGGACTAAAGGGACACCAGAAGAAATATTGCCAATGTGGAAGAAATATTGCATTGGCTGAGGTAAGGTTAGTTTTGATAGTGAGAGAGTGCCCAAACACTAGGCTTATTACCTCATGAGGATAGTTTGAAAGGTCTGCTAGAAGCCAGTTTCAACAAGGAGATTATTCGTGCTGTGACACTGACCAAACCAGATCGTGAAGCCACGCCTACACGAGGAGAATCTGCTAAGATCTATGCTAGAAAAGGTAACTTCTTGTGAAATTGTAACAATGATCATCTAATACATTCCAAATCGCAATTGTCTTAGCATTTCTGCAAATCTAATTGTGCCTGCACTACGTCCAAATTAAAAATGATCAAACGTTTCTTCCACTATTTATCAAATTTTAATAGTGCTTGATAAATCTATACAACCTCTGAGCTTACAAGTGTTTTGAAATCTTACGATCTATTCAACTTCACAGATGCTTAGCAACCTTATGACCTCTAAGCTTCACGGGTGCTTGACAACTTTACAAGCTTTTGGGCTTCACGTCAATCACTAAATCACGATGTAGAAGTGTTTCAGAATTGAATTTATACTTTCAAAATGTGGATATACAATTGGAAGAACTGTAAATTTAAGGAAAATATTTTATCTTTTTAAAAGATCTAAGTTATGTCCTTTCACCCCCTTATAACTATGTACTCAGGGAAGTACATAATTATAATATTAAAGTTGTACTTTTTTCTACTTTCTATATCAGATGATGATAAACCTTTAGTTTATCATGTTTCAAAGACTAATTTTACACCAATTAAATAGTCAAATGCATTAAAAATAGGGTTTATTAGTGGAAAAGAATGAACTATTGAGATATGAACTAAATAATTGAATTTTGTTTGTTTTGAAGGAAAATAAATATAAATGAGAACAAACATGAAGTTCAAAGACTTGAAGCTCGGAGTTGAAGACCATAGAAGCCATCAAGTGAAAAATAGAAAATTTTACAATAGTTGAAGAGGAGGCTTAAGCTTCCAAATTGCGTAGAAAGAGTAATTCCTTTGGTAGGAGCGCGCTTAAGCCCCCTCCAAGGGAGCTTAAGCGTCCAAATGTTGCAAAAAGACAAAAACGTTCGATCAGAGAGTGCTTAAGCCTCCTTGTAGGAAGCTTAAGCGCGCTAACATGAAAAATCCAGCAAAAAGGAGTGTGCTTAAGCGCCCTTGAAGGGGACTTAAGCGCCCATTACGGTCTAACTAAAGTCCATTGCATTGTTTTCATTTAGAGCACGAATTCTTCAAATTTAAAAAGGCAAATTGAAGCAAAAATCATTATCAACTAATCAACCATGGTTTATGTTCTTGAGCATCAGAAATGGACCGGGATCAAGTTTGCACTGGAAACCTTGAAGATTCATCACACTACTATGGAGTTTAGGGGAGATTTATTGTTTTCTTTCATTCTTGATTCTATTATATCAAGCTAAGTTTTTATAGTAGTTAGAGTTAGATAGAACTCAATTTATCTTTTATGTCTTGAATAAATTCTTGATGTTAATCTTTCTTTTATCTTAAATGAAATTATCTTTTCTTAATGCTGTCTTTGAGCTTGAATCTTGTAAACTGATATTAGGTAAGTGCATGACAATAGGAATGTTGGTGTATGATCCGTACATGATAATTTCATCGTAATCTTTATGACTCTAGGGATAAACATAGAGTTTTACGCAATCTTATGATTCTTGAACGTAAAGCTTATTTTCTTGAGGAATATCCAGGGAATTAGGGTTCTTGCAAGATTATAAAGATTTAGACTGTCAAGGAATTGAATCCTAATTAAATTAATCGATTGGATTGATATTAAGGACTATTAATCTAAAAGAGAGCATTCAAAGCATAAAAGAGAGGTTGAGGGAAGTTGAAGCCTTAGCTATGTTTCGTTTATGTCAAGTAACTCAAAACTTTTACGTTATTGCTCTTATTTTAAATTAGTTTTACTATTTTGAATCCAAACCACACTGAATTTCATAATTGATTTTAATTGTCCAACTTAAGCGGGAGTAGTGAATTAGTGATTGAAACTATAATCCTCGTGGGAACGATTCTATACTTGTACACTTTATTACTTGCACGATCGGTGCACTTGCCGAATCCGCAACAGATGACAGTTTCTGAAGAGGGAAAAAATTATAACTTTAATATTATAATTATGTATTCCTCAGAGTATATAGTTATAAGGAGCTAAAAAGACATAACTTAGGTCCTTTAAAAGGACAAACTATTTTGCTATAAATTTATGGTTATTCACAATGTAAGCTTATATATGTATGATCTTTTAAAAAGATTGAAACATATGTAAATGATAGTGTAAATAATCTCAAAATATATTGAATATATGTTAGCATAATGATCCAAACATTTTAAAGTCGTTGATAATATATATGTAGTGTTTGTATTGAAAACTAGTCGTTCAAGGCTATTACTTTTTATTTATGGAATAGAGGGAAAATCAATTCTCAAATTTCTTAATACAAGGGAATGAAACCCATCAGGGACAATCTATTCCCAACTTGATTGAAGATTGGAAATTTCGGCTAAAATCATTCCTTTCCAATCTAAACATATTTTTTACACTTAAAAATAATATTGACTAAAGCTCGAGACTAAGAGCCTATTTGAATTCTCTATTTTTTAAACTAGAAGCTACTAAAAAACTAAAGCTAAAAAAAGAGTTTAAAAAAATCTACAAAATATTTGATAATTACATAAATATTTCAACTTAAAAGTTACTTAAAGCAGATATTTTAAGAAAACTCTCTCTATAGCTCTTCATTTAAAAAAAAACATACACAATTCAAGAAAAGCTGATAAGGACTTAAAAAAGCTCCTCTAGGAGTTTTTGAGTTTTATCTTTTTATTTTCATTATAATTTGGCCTAGTTTCTACTTATAAGTAACTTATAATTTAAAAAAGAGAAAATTCAAACAGGCACTAAACTTGAGAGGGGCGAGCTTACACTACACTACACTACATTTTTGTGAAATATGAATGGAGTTGAAGACAAAAGTTTGCATAAATTTAAGAGTAAATATCTTTTTTGGTCCTCAACAAATTTCACGATACCCGCTTTAGTCCCTAGCAAATAAAAAGGCTACTCATGGTCCCTATGGACCCATTTAGTTGAAATCGTGATCCCTCACAAATTTAAAAAAGACACACATTAGTCCCTCAAAAGGACTAAAATGGGTTCATTTTGAATTTCTTTGGGGGCGTTTGGTAGAGGATAAAAAAATTTTTTATCCGAGAATCTCGATTTTCAGAAATATGATGAAAATATTCAGTTTACGATAATATTCAAAAATTAAAATTTTTAAAAAATTCAATTTCCCGAGAATCCTACAAAATACCTTGTACTAAATTTCCCCTCAGAGATCACGAATAAACTTTTTATTTGCTAAAGATTAAAGCGAACATCCTGAAATTTGTTGAAGACTAAAAAAAATATTTATTCTAAATTTAGTTAAATGGGAACAAATGTCACTCCTAGCCTTTCATTGGCTCCCTCACGTATCAATATTGTCGTACTCAAGGAGCTGAAATCGCACAAATCCAATAAACTACTGCAAATCACAAGCCACCGTAGCCTAAGGGCTGCATGTTTTCCCTTTTTTTTAAGTAAGACAAACGGGTTGAGACGCGATTATAGTTATATTTAGTATATATAAATGATTATATTTATATTTATTTTTGTGACAATGGTTTTATTTAACAAACAACACTAGTTTTTTTAAAATCTTATTTTTGTAAATAAATAATGGAATGAATTTTATATTATTAAAGGTATACATATAAATAAGATGGGAAATTATACTCTTATGTCACATAAGACTTCTCTCTCATTTTACACTCACATAAAAAGACGTGCCTCTCATTTCTTTCTTTTTTCTTTTTTTAAAAATTGGTGGACCCCATTTAATTTATCTCACAACATGAGATAACTTCTCTCATACAACATGAGAGAAGTAAAACCCAAATAAGATATGTATTCAAAATGATTCATTAACAAAAATATAAATGCATTCTTATGCTTTTAATTTATTTTTTTGGAAATATAATTTTAAATTTTTATACATCATGTAACTTTTTAAAAAAAAATTAATTTTAAAAGTTAGCTGTATTCTGGCTTAAAGGCTACTCGTGGGTAGGGATGAAAGTGGGTCGGGTCAGTCTACAATGGCCTACGGCCTAGCCTATATCAGGCTAGGCTTGACCTATTGCATATAGTTAAATAGAAAAGGCTCGGGCTTTTAAAGAAGCCTGTTTAGAAAGTAGGTGAGAGGCTTTTTTTACATGCCGGGCCTATAAGCCTACAGGCTGGCCTATATCATATTATCTATTTTAAATTAAATATTATTTATTTTAAATTAAATAAAATAATATTATTCATAGTAGTACCAAATGATGATAGTTTAGTTGGTGCATGTGAGCTAAGTAGGTGGTGGAAGGACTTAGGTTCGTTCCCTCACTAATACTATCTTTGAGAGTGGCATAAAATCTGTACCAATCTCTACAATATCATCATAATCAACATTTAGTGCTGGAGGAAGAGTTATTAATGTCTATCGTTCTAACTTGGCTGAAGATACTATCTAAGCTTTAAAATTTGATGATAATTGGCTACGTAATAGGTATGACTTGAAGAAAAAGCAAAAGGTATAAATTTAATCAATTGAAATTATTTTATAATTTAATCATATTCGATTAAATTTTAATAGAAATTTGATTTTATTTTTTATGTAGGAGAAACCAACATCTCAACATGTGAGATTGCCTATATAAATCTATTAAAAGATTTTTTGTTTCTTAATCTTATTTTTTTGTTTCTATTCTTTATTCTTGTTTTTTACTTTTTACATTTACAAATTGTTTGCCAACTTATGTAATCTTGGAATTGTATTTGTAGGGGAGAGAAGATGAAGATAAGTTTTTGGCTACTACAAGCATCATGATATTTTTGTTGGATTCATTTAGTTATTTTTTTTTTTGGTAAACAATTCATTTAGTTATTTTAATTTACACAATATAGATTTGTATCTGATAAAATATGTTATTTAGCTTGAGCATTTTGCTTTTGAAAGTGACTTAAATGCAGATTGTGATGAGTTTTGTTGTGATTCATGGTTTTGTTTAAAATTTTAAATTGTGATTTTTGTTTTAACAACAGAATTTGAGTATTTTGTGAAATTGATTCATGGTTCTGCTTGAAAGTTAAAAATTAACAGGCTAACGGATCCAGTCAGACCATTTATTTTTATTATAAACGAGCCAAGTCAGGCTAATAGTTAAACTCGTACTAAACTCGGACTAGGTCAAATTGAAATGTTTTGGCATAGACTTGGGCTTTTCGAGGCAAAGCTCAGTCCAGTCCAGCCCAGCCCACTTTCACCCCTACTCGTGGGGAATATTGAGGTGAGGGGTCTGGGGTCATTTATGCTACAATTACTCTTTCCAACGGTACACCATCAATTTAGAAAATACTTTCGATGAATTTGAATCATCTCATGTGTAAAAGTTATCATGTTATTATATAATTTGATAATAATTATTCATTTGAAAATTATACACTTTTTTATCTTATATTATCATTAATGAGTGATTGTGATCAAATAATATGATGACTTAATCATTTTTCTATATGAAAGAATCCAAATCCATTTTCAATATTTATATATGGGCAATGCATTTCTCATGTCATTGGAGAAGATGAGAGTTTCCTACACACTCAAATTCATGATGGGGTCCACACATAAAAAAAAATAGATCGTTACACCCAAAATATGCTCACCATCTTGGTCCACTTTTGGCAAGGTAGACCTCAAATCTCGTATGATTTAAGGAAAATAATTATTTCATATCACGTAAGATAATTGTCTTATATTATACATTTATGAAATCTCGTATCTATTTTTTCTTTCTTTATAAAATTATGAGCCACACAACTTTGTTTCACACTTTCACCTACATAAGATACCTATCTTATATGACATAATATTAACAACTCTAATGATTTAAATGATAAATTCTTGTTCAATATTATTAATAAGGTTTTTTATTAATCATAATATTACTTAAGAGCATTTAATATATCTTATTAATATATTTAATTATTTACGAAATAAGTACTTTCTTTAATTTTAGGAATAGTATTTATTATGTTATCGGAGAAATTTTTTACTTTTATATACATATAAAAATATATGAAATCTATTTTTTTTCTTTTCTTCTTACATGGCCCGATACGGGTCTTATATATTTTTATGTGTGTATAAAAAATAAAATTATTTTTATTACATGAGAAACATTAATTTCTTAATTTAATATAATTTTTTTATTAATGTTATTTAGTTATTTTTTTAACTTTCGAAAGACGCTTGTCAACAAATATTTATTATTAATTATTATGTGAATTTTTTTTTATGTGGTTGAAAACTTGCCTCGTGGCGCAGCTTGCTCAACCAGCCTATTACTTGTACAATCTGTTTTTAGATGATTTGATATCATTGCTATCGTCATGTTCGATCGGAGAAAAAATTCAATGGACCGAGTTAAAGGGAAATATAATGCTATCGTCATATTTATCACACATTTTTTTATTAAATAAGAAAAAAAGTTTAGAATTAAAAAAAATAGAAAAAAGAAGTATGGATAAAAAGAGGAAAATTCCCCCCTATTCAGTAAAAAGGATCCGGTCACTGCTCTCCGTACATTGAAGTTTTTATCATTCGATAGGAATCGTTATATGCTAATAAAATAAAATAAAATAAAAGTGTATTCTCTTAGATTAAAATTGATATTAATTCAATTGACGTATGAAAGTTAAGCAAGTGAGGATGAAAATATGTGTTCGATCTTTTTAAATATTATTATTTAGAAAAATTTAAATAAATAAGGAATTTAAATAAATGAAATTTAATTATCATTAATAAAAAAATAAATACACGTAAAATTTTAACATGAAAAATCATACGTTTCCAAATAAAATACCGACATAAAAAAACCAAGTAGGATTGTGGAAGTAGTCATTGGTCAAGACTCGAGATCTTCGAGTAAACCACCCTTTACCAAATCCTAGATGTTGGGAACAGCACGATGGTCGATGGACCCACCTTTGCATTATTGATGGGCAACAGCCCTAGTTCATGCATGTAAAACGTGTCTTTTTTATTAATTATAAAAAAACATTTTGACCAAGTAAGAAAAAAAAATAAAACCAATAAATTAATAAAATGTTTATTGCACATTAAATATAGCTGTGTAAACAATTAGATAAACATAACTGTAATTAAATAGTAAAATTTATAAAAAATAAAATAACATATAAAAGCTCGTGTTTAACATTATCAAAATAAATAATGGCTAATAACAATTGCTTGTTGGTTCACTTGCTGATTCTATGCCATATTATTATTTATTTTTAATCGTGTTCTCAAATTATTTTAGAATAAATAATGTAATTTATATTATATACCAACTTTATTTATTCATTTATTATTTATTTCCTTTGATTTACGTCATCATATATATTTTATATAAAAATTCAAAGTTATCATCTTGTTAGTGCAATTTTATATGTTATTTTTAAGTATAAAAGTAGGAGATAATAAAATTGATTATATTTTAAAGAGAAGAATCCGTTTAGAATTTTTTATTTATAAATTTCTGCAAATTACATTATGTATTCTCAGAAGTATATAGTGTAATTTAATGTACTTTTAAGAGTATACAGTGTAGTTTATAAACAAAAAGTTTATAAATATAATCCTTCCCATATTTTAATATGTATCCTCACATATTTTTTTTAAATTTAAAATGTACTGTGTGGATAATGCATGTCTTTGTTATTTTGTTACTGTGGCCTAATTTTTTCATTAGAAGAATGGGGACGACAAATATTGAAGTCTAAACCATTTTAATCATGAGTTATGATATCATTATGTTTAACTATTTTTTTTTTCAAATTTAAGCCATTAAATAAAGGTACATAAATGATTTAATTTTTTGTCTAAATATTATTTTGTCTTTGTTCATATGTATGTGTTGGATTTTCCTCCTTGCTTGATGGGTAAGCACTTAAAAATGTCGCAGTGCCAGTGGGGTCATAATTTGAGACATGAATTCACAATCTTCACTCACAAAGTCACAGGGGCGAGGTAGGAAGACGAAATGATGGTGTGATTCTTACTAAATGAAACGTGGTGCCCGTGGTAATCTTTGAGTATAATATTAATATAAGGGAAGGATATTGTGACAACCAAGTTGTGTTATTACCAAGTGACTACCAATCAATCGCACCGTTAGATCAATTATGTTGATCCAACGGTTATATTTATTTTCATTTTTGTATGGTCATGAATCCCCATATTTAAAGTGAAAGCATTAAATATGAGAAATCATAACCATACAAATGTGAAAATAAATATAAAGTATTAAATTTAGGGAATTATGACCATACAAAGATGGAAATAAATATAACCGTTGGATCAATATAATCGATCTAACGGTAAGATTGATTGGTAGTCACTTGGTAGTAACACAACTTGGTTGTCACAATATCCTTCCCCTTAATATAATACAATATTATATTTACTGCACGAGTATAAAAACATCTCATCCATTTTCACATTTCCTAAACAACCACAGGAAAAGTGTCACCCTAAAAAATACTAACGATTTATTGGTTTACACCCGTTTTTTTTTTTTTATCACAAAACTTGATATTGACTTCGTAGGAGAATAGATACACAAAGATAATTTCAAATATATTGTTAAAAATTCAATAATCTTTATACAGATCGAAGTTTTGTAATAAAACGTATGAGTGGTTATGCACGGTTTTGCCCGGTATAAATTATTATTTTTTAAATAATTTTTTTAAAAGTTTAGATCAGGATAGACATGCTTCCATACAAGACAATGTAACTTTATTAAAGATTTAAAGTGAAATAATATATCGTCAATAAAAAAAAAAACTGAAAATCAAAAGTCATGGTTAGTAAGAGTAAGAGGTTCGATCATCTGTGTCAATATTTCTCATTGCCGCAAATAAAATTATTGTACGAATATCATTATACTAAAATGAAGTCATTGTGATTCCATATTATGAAAATAGAAGCTTGCATTTATTGAAGAAATAATACATGTAAGATGGACGCCTACTCAAACAAGTGAAATGAATTTATAATATAGGGTATTCACTTTTGTTTATTAAATTAGAATATGTTTATGTTTAATTCTTTATTATATTTTTAAAAATAACATACAGTCATTATTTTATTAAAATAACATGTTTTATTTTTTTTCAGAATTTTAATCTTAAATTTTCTTTTTTTAATCTGATTATATATACTCTTATTCAATTTTAAACAGATATGTTCTTAATTTATATATTTTTTCAAAAAAGAAGAAGCGAATTTTGAAAAAAAAAAAAATCTATGAATGCACGAGTATTCAGTTTTCACTCTCATTCGGGATTGTAATAGCTACGGACCGAAAAATATGAGTAAAAAAATAAATAAAATAATACCATTAATTGTTTATGCAAGTAACTCAAAAAATTTATTGTACGTAAAAAATTTCACATCCCTAGTTAAATGTCAACATATTCAAGATTAGAAGGTATCGTAAGATCACATGCCAAATAAATTAACGTAGTTTATTAAAAATGTTATATATTTATCTCATTTTACATAAGAAAAATCAAGTTATTATACATACATAATAAAGATGGATTTTACTTCTATTTTTTTTCTCCTTTTATTTATGAATCTCGTTTGTGATATTATTTTTGCTACATGAGATAATTCTTCTCATATAATATAAGAAAATAATTTTCCTATATTAAATAAATAAAAAAAAGTTTCCACTGTTCCATATAAACTATGAAGTGAACACAAAGAAAAACAATGCCACCTGCCAGCAACTTGGAAAGAGACATCATTATATTTTATTTTTCACATGACAAAATTAATCAGTAAATTTATAATAATATTGTAATTTATTTTTAAAAACATCCCGTAAAGCACTTTCTTTTTTCAATGTTTTACTTATGCTTTTTTTTCCATACGTCTAAACACAATAATAATTTTTGATAAAAAATAAGGGAAAAATGTTTGTCATTTTAAATAACAGAAAATTATGTCATTTTAAGAGAGATACAGACACAGAAAATTTGAATTTTAAATTAAAAATCCACTCACTTTCTCTCTCTTATGATTTTTATTTTTCTGTGTCTATTTCTCTCCTAAAATGACATAACTTATGTCATTTTAAATGACAAACACCAAACCTAAAAATGAAAAAGAAAATAATAGGTAAATTTTGTTTTACAATTAGTATATTTTAAATTAAAACCTAAACAAAATAATACAGGATGTTAAAAAATAATATATTTTATTTACAAAGTGAAATTAAGAAGAACCCTAACCACCAATTTTTTTTTAAAAAAAGTAAGAAGAAACCTATTGTTTATTTACCAATATTTTCGACAAATAGTACAAAGTAAAGCACTAAATTCAATCAATGGCCATTAATTGGACCACGTAGTCCGTAGTCAAGGACCCTACTCTTTTATGGTCTGTCCTAATTCATGATCAATTCCACGTGGGTCATAAATTTAGGTTGCTAGAAATTATTGACTAAAAAACTCGATTAAAAAAAAAATTGTTTATCTTTTTAAATAACACAACTTATATCCTTTCACTCTTACGAAACGACGGGACCCACTTCTTTATTTTTTTTCAACTCTTTCTTTTCCTTTATCTATTTCTTTTTCTCTCTTAAAATGATACAATTTTATCTTCTTTAAAATAACACACATTTTTTCCTTTAAAAAAAAATCACAAAATTTGACCCACGCACATAGCAAGCAAATTGAAATTATAACTCTAATCTCATCCAATCACAATATAATAAACGGAAGCGAATTTGCCCACTTCCATGGCGTGTTACAACTAAGAAATAAAAAGCCCCCTCATTCAACTTTCATATTTATCACAAAGATCCTTCCCCTGAATTTTCATAACCATTCCCAGACACAATTTTTTGTTCTCTCAAAGATGACCGGAGAACACACTATATCTCCTGCTTCTGATGATGCCCTCAAGGCACCACTTCTTCCTCTTCACGAGCCAACAACCCAAGGAACAAACAGAACCCATTTCACCATCAAATCCATTCTAACACTGAAAAGTTTGTACATCATTCTAGGACCTTTGTTGTCCATTATTATCTGCCTCCTCGTGAAGTTTGATGATGCTCCAGCTAGCAGCCAAAAAATGCTTGCTGTGATTGCTTGGGTTTTCGCTTGGTGGGTCACCCAAGCCGTGCCACTTCCTGTCACCTCCATGTGTCCCCTGTTTCTTTTCCCTCTCTTTGGGATTGGTTCTTCTGACAGTGTAGCTCACTCTTACATGGACGATGTTATCACGCTGGTTTTGGGAAGTTTCATACTTGCCCTCGCCGTGGAACGTTACAACGTTCACAGAAGACTCGCCTTGAATGTGAGTCACTCCTTTTTTGCTTTATTGGCTTCTATTTTCTTCATCACATGAATCATCATCAAAATGGCATTTTTTTCCTTAAGTTGAGTTTATATTAATGTTTTTCCTCTCTCTCCTTTTTTTTCTTTTTAAAGACATAATATAAACAATTAATGTTTGTTTTTGCAATTTTTGTGTAAACATTTCATTGGAAGACACTCAATTATTGGCTTTAAGAAATAATTGAAGTTTAGAGTTATCTCCCACATCCCAATACAGAATGATGAGAGGTTTTCTTTTTCTGTCTTCTTATTAAATGAGATTATTATACTCTGTCTCTTTTTTTTTATATTTCTAATTTTATTTTATTTTGGCTGCGAATGCGAACAATAACATGACGTGGGTCCCACAGGTAACATTGTTGTTTTGTGGCGATCCTCTGAATCCAGCGATGCTGCTGCTAGGTTTGTGTGCCACGACATTCTTTGTCAGCATGTGGTTGCACAACGTGGCAGCAGCGGTGATGATGATGCCGGTGGCTACGGGGATCCTACACGGGCTGCCACCGCCGCACGAGCAATCGGAGTTGGTAAACAAGTTCAGTAGGGCGGTGGTTCTGACGGTGGTGTTTGCTACGCCGATTGGAGGGATAAGCACTCTAACGGGGACAGGTGTGAACTTGATATTGATTGGGATGTGGAAGAGTCTTGTCCCTGAGGCAAAACCAATCAGCTTCAACACGTGGTTCTTCTTTGGTTTCCCTGTGGCTGTTCTCATCCTCATATGCTTTTGGTGTATCATTTGCTTGCTCTATGTCCGAAAGGGTTCGGGTCAAGCTTTGTCTGGTTATTTGGATAAAGCCCACTTGAAGAGGGACCTCGAAGCTCTAGGTAATTTCCTCACTTCAATTCTATTCAGTTTTTCACTTAAACACTAATAAGAAGAAAATAGAAATGCTAATGACATATTTTTTTATTCTATTTTTTTTAATATTTCATGTAAACATTATAAATAATAAATAAATTTAACTTATTTAATAGACTTTATGTGAAAATTTTCATTTGTTGAAAAAAGTGTTAAAAGAGCTCGCAATATATAAAGGAGGCGGAAAAAAGTTATTTTATTTAGTCTTGCTTCTTTGTTTTCCATTTATTTCCCATCTTTTATGCTTCTTTGTCGTTTTCTTTGTTGTTTTGTTGACATTTACATCTTATTCCTGTTATTCACTGCTGCATTGAAAAAGTCTATGCATATCTATGCAATGATTAGAGTTCCCTCAATGCAAGATTCCATTCTTTTTTTTTGGGATTAGTTTGGAGAAAAATGTATACAGTTCTATCATTTAAAGTAGAGAAAAAGAAAATCACGAGAGAGAATGAATAAGAAAAAGAAAATCATGAGAGAATGAATGACAAAAATTTTAAATATGTGAGTCTCATTTCTTTATAAGAGTGAAAAGAGGTAAGGTGTGTCCTTTTCCACTTAATTTTATAACTTACTTAAAAAAATTAAAGCTTATAAAAATATTTTAAAAAACTTACTCACCTCAAAAAGATAGTTACAATCATTATATATAAAATAAAATTTCTATGCCTATGTAGCACACAGGGGTTCATGTAACCTCGGTGGGGTCATTTCCGAAAAATATTAATATTTTTATATTATGTGATACTAGACGTATTTTTTATTAATTTTTTTTTATCGAATCAAGTACATTATTTTTTTCTATTCGAAAAATTATATAATTTTCTTTAGAGATTATATTATTGGCCTTTTTTTTTTTTTGAATATGATTATATTATTGGCCTTTAGACTTTAGAACATGAAATAAAAAATTTGAGTGAAATTCCAATTTTAATTATAATGGTATTTAAAACTTAATCGATCTTCCAAAATCCTAAATTAATAATAGGGTATTTAGAATTAGTTGTGACTTGTGAGTGAGATTATTCATTATAGCTCATCACAAATAAAAGATTTATTTTTATACAAAAAAAAAATGAATAATGATTTATTTGTGATGAGCTATAATGAATAATCTCACTCACAAGTCACAAATAAAAGATTTATTTTTATACAAAAAAAAATAAAAGATTTATTTATATTAAAATATATTAATATATAGCACATTCATATTTAAAAAAAATGGAGTGTAATTTATAAAATATGAAAAGAGAGAAGCATAATATGAGCGTCTTTTAAAAAATAAAAATGTAACTTACTATTTTTTATTAAGCATTAGGAGAATTATTAAGACAATAAAAAAAATAACAAAACTCAATTAGGAGAATTTTATGAAGTGATTAATGATATTTTTGTTTATGAATCATTAAAACTAGATTGAAAAGCGGAAAAAAGAAAAAAGAAAAGACACGGAGTCAGTACGAGAAAGTAAAATGTAACACGTTTGGTTTTTCTCAGCTACATGTTGCGGTAATCTAGTGGAACTAGTTATCCAATTGAGAAAGAATGTCTCTGTAGCCGGCACCGCTTGAAGTTCATTACCCAGAAAATGAAAAGAAATAAAAAGCTGCTGGGAAGGTCATGGTCATGGACATATTTGGAAATTGGAATGGCTTAACCCCTTGAAGTTACTCACTGCATCTTAAACAACACCCATTATTATATACACGTTTCACAATATTTCTTTGATAGTTTTATATTTAAATTATAGTTTTAATGAAATAAAAGAAATATTTATAATATTTGCTCCAAAAAAATCTGATACAGTTGCAATTCTGTTACGGTTGTCTGCAGGTCCCATGGCTTTTGCTGAGAAGATGGTGTTGTCTGTGTTTGGTGTATGTATGCCTAAATACAAATTTCAAATTTCAATGTCTTAACCGTATGGGGTAACTTGTTTTTATTTTCTGAGTCATTAACGAACGGTATGGTACTATGGTGAATGCAGTTGCTAATCATACTATGGATGACAAGAAGAATCACAGATGAAATTCCTGGATGGGGAGCTTTATTCCATGGGCTTGTTGGTGATGGAAGTGTCAGTGTAAGTAATATCTTTAGTTTTTGAGGTTTTTTTAGTTATGACCCATTACACCCAAAAATTGGAGTCCCCAATCAAACAGAACCAAAATGAGTCCTTTTATATGTGTAAAGAGGTCACCAAAGCTCTCATATAATGTAAAGAATCAATTTAATCCAAAACCATAAAGTGTTGGGTGAGTGCCTTTTTAATGGTTTATGTAATGTAGGTATTGGCGGCTGTCTTATTGTTCATAATCCCAAACATGAAGCAAGAGGGGGAGAAGCTAATGAACTGGAATGAATGCAAGAAGTTACCATGGAACCTCATTTTGCTTCTAGGAGCTGGGTTTGCCTTGGCTGATGGAGTGCAATCTAGTGGTCTAGCAGATGTTCTGTCCAAAGCCTTAGATTTCTTGGAAAATGCTCCATACTTGGTCATTGTTCCTGCTGTAAGTCTAATATGTAGCATTATTACTGAGTTCATCACCTCCAATGATGCCACTGCTACACTTCTTGTCCCACTTTTGTACCACATAGCCAAGACTATGCATTTGCATCCCCTTCTTCTTATGGTCCCTGGAGCAATAGCAACTGAGTTTGCTTTCTGGCTTCCATCTTCAACACCATCAAATGTAGTTGGATTTGCCACTGGACACATTGAAATTCAAGACATGCTCAAAGTTGGTGTGCCACTTAAGGTTGCTGGGATTGTTGTGCTGTCTTTTCTGATGCCAACACTAGGTGAGTTATTGTCTATGTTCTGGTAGACATTTGCTTTGAGAAAATCAATTTGGTTGAAAGTGGATTCTGACGTGTAAGTTTTGCTATTGCAGGAACTATAGTTTTTGGAACAAATGACAATACTCAATGGCTGACAAAGGCAAACTATCGTTGGTTACGAAATTGATTTCTTCCCCAAATTCAACTTTGCTATATAAATTTTGGGTGGGTCTGTTATTATTCACAGAATCTTCTTTATCCTGGAGATGAACGACATTATAAATGTGCAAGGGCCTTATGTTATATTTGGGCAACTATACCCTGTACAGATATTAATAGGCAAAGAAGGGAGAAAAAGATATACATCTTTGTTTATTGATTTTATTTTGTATTTTTGTCCTCTCGAAGAAAAGATTTTATCAATTTCTGTTGTAAGCTTTTCTTCGACCAATTAATGACTGAAGATTTATTTATGGGTTCGAGTTGCTGTTACCAATTAATTTCTATGTTCAATTGTTTTATAAATTTTTTTCTATGGTTATTTGGTTATGCAGTTTACGGGATTATATTATATTATATATGAGGTATTTTTGTCTCATAAGTCATAACCTTTTAAGTTAGAATTTTATTAGACATCATACAATAAAATATACAATGTAACATTTTCTTCTCATGATTAAAACCTATCCTACCATTACCAAAAAAAAAAAAAAAAACCTAACCTACACGTATATGGCAGTATGACGTGGGTCCTATATCTCGCCAAAGTTAAACTTCATTATATATTGACTTACCAAACTCTGTTCATATTTTAATTATAACTACTCATACATATAGCTAGTTACAATACTAAATACGGTATAAATAAAGATGGCCATGCTCTTGAAAATAATTAACTCTTTTCACTTGCTAACTAAGCATCAGTGATAATTCTCATAATGAGTTTTCGAATTATGACTACTTCTAGCCATAATAATTATGAAAAATCCCACTTTTAATATCTTTTTGTAATACAGTGATTTTTTTATTTATAGCTCAAATCCAAAAGCAAGAGACTTTTACGTAGATACCCAAATTTGTCAAAAACTTAGTCCAAGCAAAAAATATATATACTTATAACAAAAGTGGAATAGAACAAGAACAAATGAACAAAGAGAATAACAAGATGGAAAAAATGGAGAGCTGCAAAAAATCAACGATGAACTATTAGAGTTCAATTTTGGAACAACGATGGGTCTGCTTGATTGTGTTCTGATTTTTTTGTTTTTAAAATTGTTTCGTAAAATAGTTATGAAAACAGTTATTTTTTATATTTTTTAATTTTTGAAAGTTAAAAATCAAAACAGAAAACAACTCAGACATGTTTTTTAATTTTGATTCTAAAAATAAAAAAACAGTTATAGTTTTCAAAACATTTTTTACAAAATAGGCCTTACCAAACGAGTTTTTTAGTTTTTTTTTTCTCAAAACTAAAAAATTGTTTCTAAAACCAACAATCAAACAGAGCCGATGTTTTTATTCTTTTCGGGCACGAGTACGTTGGTTACTAGAGATAAGGATTGGCTAGTTAAGTTACTGAATTAGGATTCGAAGGTTAAAAATTGATTTGTTTCTTTTGGTTCTTGAACCACATCCAATGAAATTATTCGATTTTTGAACCAGTTAAAAATATGATTACTTTTTTGTTTGTGTAATATAAAAAAAAGTACATAAGCGCCAAAACAGCGCAAAAAGCGTCGGGAAATGTTGAAATAGTGCAAGCGCCAAAAATTATTAAAATGGCGCAAGATGTGCCATAATCTAAAAAAACGTGTATAACAACATTAAAATAAAAAGTAAATAAATAAATATTAAAATATTCCAAGTTTACCCCCAATCAGAGAAACTGAATTATCTATTGATTCGATACCTGGAGTAGGACTAATTTCTAAGCACCCTATAGGATGTCGCTTATAGAGCTTGTTGAACTAAATAAACAAATAGAAGAACTTTTATCAAAATAATTCATCAGACCAAATGTGTCACCCTGTGGAGCACCAGTGCTCTTTGTCAAGAGAAAGGATAGAAGTATGAGGCTGTGTGTGGACTATAGACAACTGAATAAAGTCACCTTAAAAAATAAATATACTTTGCCTAGGGTAGATAACCTTTCAGATCAGTTGAGAGTAGCCACAATATTTTCTAAAATAGATCTAAGGTCAGGATATCATCAAATCAGAATTAAGACTGAAGATATTCCAAAGACAACCTTTAGGACTAAGTACAGACAATATGAGTATCTAGTGATGCATTTTGGATAAAAGCTCCAGCTGTATTCATGGATTACATAAATAGAATTTTTAGGTTTTATCTGGATCAATTTGTAGTAGTATTCATTAATGACATTTTAATATATTCTAGGAATGCAGAAGAACATAAGAAGCATTTGAGAATAATTTTACAGATTCTAAAAGATAAGTAATTGTATGCCAAACTTTCAAAATGTGAATGAATGGAAGAAGTTAAATTCTTATGACATGTTATTTCAAAAGAAGAAGTGTCATTTGATCCTAGTAAAATTGAGGTTGTAATGCACTAGGAGAGACCTAAGTCTGTCATTGAGATCAAGAGTTTTCTAGGATTGTAAGATATTATAGAAGTTTTATTAATGAATTTTCATAATTAATATTACCTCTAACTAGGTTAACTAGAAAGGAAATTCCTTTTGTTAGAACACATGAGTGTGAGGAATATTTTCAAGATTTGAAGAATAAGTTGACATCTGCACCAACTTTAACAATCCCTGATCCATTAGGAAAATCTGAAGTTTACAGTGATGCTTCTAGAAAGGGATTACTATGTGTTTTAATGCAAGAAAAAAAAGTTGTAGCTTATGCATTAAGACAATTGAGACCTTATGAAGAAAATATCCAACTCGTGACTTAGAATTGGCGGCAATAGTTTTTGCACTTAAGATTTGGAGACATTATTTATATGGTATCAAATTTGAGGTTTTAGTGATCATAAGAGTTTTAAATATTTGTTTGACCAAAAAGAATTAAATATGAGGCAAAAAATGTGGTTGGAATTTCTAAAAGATTATGATTTTGAACTTAAATACCATACAAGAAAAGCAAATATGATGACTGATACTTTAAATAGAAAATCTTTACACATATCACATTTAATGATCAAAGAAATTAAATTATTAGAAAACTTTAGATATATGATATTATCTGTGACTGTGTTGCCTCGAAATTTAGATATTAGTGAAGTAAAAGCTGCTAATGAGTTAATAGACAAGATTATAAAAGCTCAGTAGGAAGATTATAGTGTAGAAAATTTTTTGGAGTAGGAAGGATTTACCAAGGGAGATGATGATTTGGTGAAATTTCAAGGAATGATTTTTATACCTAAAAAACTGGTGAAAGAAGTGTTGGATGAGTCACATAGCAGTAAGTTCACAGTTCACCTTGGTACCACTAAAATGTATTAGTATTTGAAAAAGATATTTTGGTGGCCATGAATGAAAAAAGATATTGCTATGTATGTTTCAAAGTGTTTAGTTTGTTAAAAAGTACAAATTGAACATTAAAAGCCTTCATGATCAATTCAATCATTAGACATACTAGAGTAGAAGTGGAAAATTGTAGCTACTGATTTTGCCATGGACTTACCAAGAACCCTAGAGAGGTATAATGCAATTTGGGTAATCATTGATCAATTAACCAAATATGCTTATTTTCTACCAATTAGAGTCCAATATTCCATTGAGAGGTTAGCCCACTTGTATATAATATAAATTCTCAAACTTCATGCGGGTACCTTTAAGTATTGTGTCAGATAGAGACCCTAGATTTATTTCTAGATTTTGGGAATCTTTGCAGCGAGCCTTTGGAACTAAGTTGAGACTTTTTAGTACCGAATATCATCCTCAACCTGATGGTTAAACCGAGAGAACCATTCAAACTTTAGAGAATATGTTTAGAGCTTGTATTCTTGAACAAGAAGGTAGCTGGAAAAGATACTTGCCATTGATGGAATTTGCCTATAAAAATAGCTTTCACTCTAGTATTGGAATTACACTGTATGAGGCAGTCTATGGAAAGGAAATGTAGATGTCAAGTGAGTTGGTATTAAAAAGGAGAAAAGCAACCGTTAGGACCAAAATTAGTCCAAGAAATCTCGAGATAAATTCAGATGATCAAGGAAAATCTTAATAAAGCTCAAAGTAGACAGAAAAGTTATACTGATGACAGACATAAACTTTTGGCTTTTGAAGAAGGAGAACACATCTTTCTCAAACTTTCTCCTACTACACGTGTAGGCAGAACCCTCAAAGTTAGGAAATTGAGTTCTATGTATATTGGTTCGTTTCAAATACTTTGAAAGATATGGCCAGTTGCTTATCAACTTTCTCTTCTACCTCATCTTTTCAATCTCCATAGTGTTTTTCATATATCTTATTTTAAAAATATGTCCTAAATCCTTATCATATTTTTGATATAGTCTCCATACAAGTTAAAAAGAATCTCACCTATTAATATAAAGTTAGCCCAAATCCTTGATAAGAGTTTGAAGCAACTGAGAAATCAAATAATTTCGTTAATCAAAGTACATTGGAAATGACATTCACCACATGGGAAACACATGAAGCTACATGAGAAAAAGAAGAGATTTACGACAAAATTATCCTAAAATTTTCTTAGCAGATATGTCAAAATTTTGAGGATAAAATTGTATTTAGGAAGGGGAAATGTAATAAAAAGAGAGTATTGTTGACGTGGCACTGTTCACCCATGCAAAGAGCGCAAGAAAATGATGAAACAGTGCAAGAAGGGCCAAAAACTAAGAAGACGCATATAAAATTTGATACTGTTATCGAATAACATCATTACAATAAAAATAAAAAATAAAAAATAAAAATAATATATATATATATATATATAATATAAAAATAATAAGTTAAAATAAAAAAATAAATATTAAAATAATATATATAAGACAGTAACACATGTAAGCACTCCAAGATACTTAGAAAATTTTATCTAGATTAGATGACGATTGCTTAGATGACAATTACTTAGATTTTTTTTAACTACAATGATTACTTAGATAAATTTAACCAGAATATAGTTAGTCCTATTAAAATCTAACTAAAATAAATGATTAAATTTTTTTGACTAGTCAGCAACTTATATATATATATATATATATTCACCTAACGAGAAAGAAAAGTGAAAACAGAGAGGACAAAGACAGGGAAATAGAGAGAACCGAGATCGAGAAAGAAGAGAGGAAGGTAATATTGAGAGATAAAAATTTTCTCTCATTTTTCTTGTTTTAACTATTTTTTTAAAATTGATTTTTTATTGGTGTTGTTACTCTGCCAGTTCCTTTCTTAAATTTCTTTTTCTACTTGACTTTATTTCTACGATTAGCTTTATTATTATTTAGTTCTAAAATTTGATTTCTTTTCAAAGTTACTTATCAGACTTATGAATTATTTGTTACCAAATGAATATTAAGAGATTATATAAATTTTAACTATATGATACTGTTGTGAACTGACCCATAAAATTTGGGTTCTAACAGTTATAGGGTAAAAGACGCCTTATCATGGCTTGAGCTTCGCCATACAGAACCTTTCACATTCAGAGATCCACAAAATTGAGATTTAATTAGCTTCAGTTAAATATTACATAATTTATTATTTATTACTATGAGGGAGGATATTCTTACTACCAAAATTTGCTAGTACTAACTTACTACCTATCTAATCACCATTGAATCAAAGTGAGAGAATGCTAAAAAGTTTTTGAAAAAAGAGAAAATGTTAATCCAATGGTGATTAGATAGGTAGTGAGTTGGTAGTAGAAAATTTTGGTAGTAAGAATATCTCTCCTCTATTACTATTTCTGATATTACTTCATTTTTATGAACTTACTTGAGAGAATGATATTTTTCGTTATTACGACTGAAATAATTATAGTTAGAAAACCTCAATATTACTGAGATTTTTCTCACGTTTGTTTGTTTTGTGCTAACTTTTCTAAAGAACTATCATATGCCAAGTCTATACTTGTCAGGTGAAGGATGGGCAGTTACTGTTTATATTTATGAAGACTGTTCAGAATTGTACTTAGTAATTGAAAATCAAGGAGTTGTAGTGTAACAGCCCCAAACCCTGTAGCATGATATTGTCCGCTTTGCCCTCGGGCTCACGGTTTTGTTTTTTGGGACACCCCACAAAAGGCCTCTCACTAGAAGAGGTATCCACACCCTTATAAGGCATGCTTCGTTCCCCTCTCCAACCGATGTGGGACGTTACATCCTCCCCCACTGGGAATACAGCGTCCCCGCTGTACACACCGGTCCAGGGCCAGGCTATGATACCAAATGTAACAGCCCCAAACCCTGTAGCATGATATTGTCCGCTTTGCCCTCGGGCTCACGGTTTTGTTTCTTGGGACACCCCACAAAAGGCCTCTCACTAGAAGAGGTATCCACACCCTTATAAGGCATGCTTCGTTCTCCTCTCCAACCGATGTGGGACATTACATGTAGCTATATTCTATTTAGATTTTAGACAGTGTGAAAACTTATACATATAGGCTAGATTAAAGTGAGACTTATGTATTGTATAAATTTGTAACTTTAAGTAGTTAGAAATGTAATATATGTATGGTACTGATGTAAAATGATTTAGAATGTGACTTTATTGTAAGAAATTTAAAATGCGAAAAATAATGTACTAACTCAAATCTATGTATAAAATAATGAAGGATGTTAGTTTAATTAGTTGATCTTCGTAAGTTTATATTCCTCTATATTTGTTGTTCTTATTATTAAATTATAATTTAAGAAATAATGTGATATTTTCTATATTAGTTAATTATAGAGAATGTTACAATATGGTTTGATTTCGTTCATATGATTTTTTTCACACCACTAAGTACATGTAGTGCAATTTTCTACCTATTTTTTTAATAAGTAAAATTCTACCTATTTAGCCAAATATTCACTTAACTTATAAAATTCGTTCTATTTAATTATTATTTCTAGTAAAACATACAAGTAATTAAATGTGGTAATATTTAAATATTTTATCATATTGTAACCAAGTACAAGTTTTCTTTTGAATGGGTGCTAATTAAGCTACAAGCTAAAAGATATATTTATGGGCATAATTTATAGTTACACGTAAGCAAACAGTAAAATAAACAAGTTGTGTTATTCTTTTGAGGGTTCGTTTTACTTATTTCAGATAAATTATCTGCAATAAGTTTAATACAACATTGTTTTGGAGCAGAAATTATGGGTTATTTGTAATTTTAATTTATTCCAGGATTATTATAATCTTTATAGTTATAATTTTTTAATTCTAAAACGACGTCATTTTAAAAGTAAATACAAATAACTTATCTGTATTAAAGTGCAGAAATATTTTTCTGTTGTTTTTAATATACAAAGTGGCTTTTTAATGATGTAAAAATTCTATATAATTTGTACTCCTCACTTTTTAATTAATAATTTCATAAATATCTACTAAAAAAATAATTTCATAAATAAATTTTTCAATTCGATTTTATTTATATGTTATTAATATTTTAAGTGTTATTTATTTAATTTAGTAGTTAATAATTAATAACATTATCAGTTACTTATCAAGACAAATTTACAGGGGATAAGATTATTTTTTAGATAAAAAAAATGCTGAATTAAAACTCATAGTATAATTAAACCTTAATCTACATTTACGTGATGTGACAGAATCAGGCATTAATTTTAAAAATTAAACATTAATCTACATTTATTTGATGTGACACAAATTGCTTTATATATGCATATTTATAAAGCAAATTGTGTATGATTTTCTTCATGGTCACTCATCTATTTATAAAGCAATTTGTGAATTCCACAGTCTTCGTCACCTAATAATCCCAACGTACGCGTAGGGACGGGTAGGTGGTGGAATTGGATGTCTTTATATGTGGACAACAGCACATGGTTCCCTTCTAAATTAATTAGCTCCATGTCACATTATTAATTTATCATGATAGAATCGTCCTTATATATTATTTCCTCCCTTTTCGCCCATGGTTTGGGACATGCATTGCCCCCATTTTCTCATAATTCATGTACCTTGGAGCTGTCCAAATCACACCCCTTCCTTGCCCAAATCCAACGGCAATGTTTCCAGTGAGAAGTTCTTTTATGACGAAGGAGGACAAAATTTTCTTACTCCACAAGTTTAACAACTGTTAAATCTATGTATTTAGTACTTCTTGTGCCCACAAAGCTATGGTAGCTCTAGGAGCATTTAAGAAATTTTTATCTTGTGATCCACAAGTGCCAAGTGGATAACAGCTAAGTTACGTTTCATATACACGTAGACGGTAGGTCGGTGAGTGAAACAATACTTATTAGGAGTAATCTTCTTAGTAATTTAGAATCAGTTTATAATTGATTTAGTAATATTTTATTTTAATGTATAAATGATTACAGGATATCAAGTGTTATGTTCTTAATAAAATGATATAATGCTTTTAAAGTACGTAAATTTTTTTTGTAATGATATATATATATATATATATATATATATATCGTGATATAAGATAGCGTACAAATCATCTATGCATTTTATGCAAAAATATTTAATATTTAAACTTTTTATATTTAGATTTAGAGAATCTATGGTCTGAAAAATGATTAAATCTTTTAATTTATTGTTCTTTAAAGAATGATACCATTATTAACTTCTCTTCTTTCAAATTTATAATTTAAATTAATTTTTTCATTTTTTATTTAAATTATTTATTCACACATTTTTTATGATTTTAAAATTATTAGATATACAATATAGCTATTAGTTAACATGTTTTTAAAATGTGTGTGTCATTGCTTGTGGCATAAAAAAATTCTTAGATACTGCATTAGCTGATTAAATTAAGATGTAATAATATGTATGAGCAAGTATCTAAATTTAAGCAAAAATTAAATATATAAATTAAAATAAAGCATAGAGTAAATACTCTTATCGATCCTCAGCAAATTTCGCGATACTCGCTTTAGTCTCTAGTAAATAAAAAGGCTATTCGTGGTTTCTAAAAAATTTAAAATGAATCTATTTTAGTCTTTTTGAGGGACTAATGTGGATCTTTTTTGAATTTGCGAGGGACCACGATTTCAACTAAATGGGTCCATTTTGAATTTCTTAAAGACTACAAATAGCCTTTTTATTTGCTAGGGACTAAAACGGGTATCGAGAAATTTGCTGAGATCAAAAAATGTATTTACTCTAAAACATATTCAAACTATTTTGTTAAAATTATAAAGAATCTACTTAATTTAAATAAAAATATTTAAATTTATAAAAAAATTAAGAGACTAATTTTACTTTAAAAATATATTTTAACATAATACATGAAAGTAGGTAATTTAAAAATGAAATGTGCGTCACTAAATTAATTCAGTGTCTCCTGGTCCTAGTCGCGAGCGAGTAAATGAGAGATACACGACGAGAGAAAAATAAGAATAATTTAATTTAGTCCTAGGACAGAATTGAAATTTCAGAATGTATTTAATTTTAAAACATAAAAATAATAACATATAATATAACTATATAAGAATGTAACAATATTTGATATGTGGCCACGGCAGTGAGGGAAAGTGGGTTTAACTCGTAATATCCATCAACTACGAGGGCAAAAGTGTATATCACCTATAATCAAATTCAGGGGACGCCCGTTACCTGTGTCCTTCCTCAGTTTCTCCGCTATAAATTGGAACCACCGCACACGATACAGCGCAGAATCCAACCTTAAAGAACCAAAATCATTAAAAAAAAAAAAAATCAGCGGTTACAAAATGAGATTTCACTGCTTTGTTCTCTTCCTTTCTCTGTCGGCGTTCACCTTCACCGCTGTCCGGTCGGAAGCTCGGGTCGGCGGCTGGAAACCCATCCAGAACATCGCGGACCCCCACGTGACAGAAATCGCGAATTACGCGGTTACCGAGTACGACAATCGATCTGGGTCCAAGCTGAAGCTGGTGAAGGTCATCAAGGGTGAGACTCAGGTGGTGGCTGGCACCAACTACCGCCTTGTGCTGGCGGCGAAGGATGAATCCGCCACTAAGCATTACGAAGCCGTCGTGTGGGAGAAGGTCTGGGAGCATTTCAAGAACCTCACTTCCTTTAAACCTCTTAATTGATATATAATCATAATGTGCCATTTTGTCTATTATAAAGATGTTTCAGAGTATTTTCTTGTATCTTGTATTCCTTTCTCTCTATTGGTTTTGCCAATAAAGAAAGACAGGGATATACATATACTAATGGAGGTCAAATTATAATAATAGTTAGACGCATCTTTTCTGGCTTTGGCGTTTTTCTGGAAATTTTATTTGTGTGATCTCTGCTTTCGAGGTTTTGAAATGATTATTATCTCTTGCTTAATTCAAATTTCACGGGGTCAATTTTGGAAAGAATGAAGAAAAAAGTAGAAAGGTTCATAGAAGAGGAAAAAGATTATGCTTTGGAGGTTCATAAGATTATGTCTAGATTTTGAATCATAAAAGTAGATATTTTAAAATAATATTGGGAAAAATTATAGTGCTTCTTGGTTGGTAAGAACTATTTTAAAATCTTCATGGTCCTCACGGAAACTCTTTAAAATCTTCATAATCCTATCCATACTGATGTTTTCTATTAACATGATCAAATGTGCATGCTTCCTAGTCAATCCTATATTCCTGTCTTGTCATTTCTCATCTCGTGTCCCGTTACGGTAATTTGGTATTGTTATTTTGTTACACTGTCATTATAGTGGGTATTGATTAACCAAGTCCAAGAAGCAAGCTTTGAACAGAAAACAAAGAATTGTTACACTGTCGTTCCAAACTTGAGAAATTGCATTGTAACTTGTCAAAATGCGTTTCCATGAATTCAAGTGACCAAACCTCTTTATGGTACATTTAAAACTTGCATAGACCGCAAAGAGCAATTCAGTGTGGCTATAATCACAAAGATACATAAACATGAAACTCAATCACGCCTGGCCTCTATATAATTCTTAAAGAAGTTTCCAAGTTGCAATAAAAATTTCATTCCAAGTTACTAAGAGTTTGCCTGAACTTGTGTTCGAGAGGCATGTTACTTCTTTGGGTCTTAAGAGGATCCCAGACTTGCATTAAGCAAGTGAGAGTTATTGGTTTCATTGTGCTCTTGGAGTAAGACGATGAAACAATAAAATAATTTTCTGAATTTCATAAATAAGGTTTTATTTATTTATTTTGCGCACTATTTACAAACATAAAGGTCCGGATCAAATTGTGGAGTACATGATCATATGGATACGTTCATAGAGGACATGATCATAGGTTCTCACAATTGATGAATGGATTCACAGCTGTTAAATAAAGTTGGGCACTTTATTTAGGCTGCAATATTTTATGAAATGGTTTTGTCTGAATCATTGTAAAATATTGGTGTGAGTTAACATTCACATTGAAAGGATCAAGGAGAGATTTGATTAAGGTTGTTTTTCTGTCATAAGGTATCAAATCTCTAGTTAACTATAGTTATGTAATTGCTCTTAATCCTGAGTTTATTATAAATAGGTAATCAAATAGTTTTCATTCTTTGATTTACCAACGGGTGAGGTTCGATCTATTGACGACCAATAACTCGGTATTTTGGGAGTGAGATTATTTGATTATCGGTATTTATGAGATAAACAACATGGAATTTGTAGGATATGTCCCCTTGATATGTTTCGGTACTTGGATATTAAAGACACTGGCCAGTGCATGTAATCCATTAGAGAAACTATCATAGTCAATGGAATAAATAATTGATTGAGTTACAGAAAACTTGTCAATCAATTATAGACATTCTACAAAGGGGCGATGCATATTCATGTTATAAGTGTTGTTAATCTTGGAGTTCAAGTTCGGGCTTTTAGTGGAGTAGCACCGAATTAGATAATCATTCGTTGATTATCAGGAGCCTTGATTAATAACAGATGGTAGATCCCCAAGCTAGCTTGAGACAAGGGATGGGGTATTTTTCGGATAGATGATGATAGCTTATGGGCTACATGATCTTGGGTTTACGAACTCAAGTTTGTATCTTCAAGAGCAAGTGGGAGATTGTTGGATATATGCTCTTTTGGTCACTAAAGTCCTATTGGGCTTCAGTGAAACTTGAGCCCATGAGGCTTAGGGTTGAGTTATGTCTAAGACCTAAGCGTATATATTCATAGTTTTCTCCTCTTGTGCCTCCAAGGTGAACAGATCATCAGAAACAAACCCCAAGAGGCAGACGTTCATCATCTGAACGGTTGCCCACACAACCATCTCATCCTCCTCGAGAGATAGTCTGGAAGATCTGCCACAGTCCAGCTTCAAGGAGGTTGTTCGTGCTGCGGCGCTGAGGTGAGCTGTTCGTGAAGAGGAATCCTACAAGGGAAGATTCTACACGAGACCTGCGCACCGAGAGGTAATTGTGAAACAAGGATGATTCGGTAAGCATACCAATGTACTAGGTCCTAAACCGCTTCCGCATAAATCTAAGATTTCCTACACGAAAGAGTCCACTTATCTAGAATTTCAACTACGAAAGAGGAAGCACAGGGCTTAACAATACTATTTGAAGGAGCACAAGTTATGAGCTAATAATAAATAGAAAAGCAACCTAAAGTAATGGTATATAGTAACAAACCAAATTGAAATGAAGAGCTCAACAAATCAAATTATGTTAGGTATCTGAAACTAAATCTGTATTATTCATCTATAAAATGTCTTTATATGAGCTTCTGGAACTGATATCAACAAGATATTGGTTGAGAGACAAATTCACCAAAATATGGAGATACAACAAGGAAAAAAGAGAACACTAGAGGAGCTTCGAGGGTCCTGCTTCCTTCATTCAATGAATTGCTGTGCATCCAAACGACGTACGAATGAAAAAAAAAAAAACTATTAGCACAGAGTGGGAAGTTACCTCTTTTCCAATATTCCTAAATGCAGTTTCTTCTTTTATGTCCAAATCTTCTTGACCCTTTTCCTCTGTGTTTTTCCTCAAGAGGGAAAAAGACATTTTTATGAAATGCATTCTTCTTTTCTTTTCGTCTCTGTCTCATTTATTTTCTTAACATGCTGTTTTTCTTCACTTTTTCCAAAGAAAGAACTTTCTTCCACTGTCAGCGATTTGATCAAAGAAGCAGAACAGAGGCGGGAGTGAAAAGATAGCCTCGAAGGGAAATCAAAATTCTCGTGGTACTAAAAATTAATAAAAAATAAAATTTATTAGGATAAGTGATATGAAATACTATACACGTGTTATATTTTAAATGGAAGTGGTATGGAGCCGTGGATACTAGGGTGTTACTAAAAGTTTTTCTCCGCGGGAGATAATTTTATCTCCGGCTAATAAATCATAATCGTATAAAGATGGATAAAGGAAGAGAGAGAAAAAGAGAATCATAACCATATGTGAATATATATTATATAAGGAAATAAATAAACAAAACGACGTCGTTTTGGAGTGGCCAGAGATAAACTTATCTCAAGTTGTCAGATAAATATTTTTTTCATATATATATATATATATATATATGTGGGCATATTCTTTTTATATCAGTGTAAGACTACAAGTCTTACACCACATCTCAACTGTTGATGGACGAAAATCATTGATTGGTATTTCAAATGTAATTATTGATTAATTCATATAATTTCCTAAGTTATAATCGTTGGATGCACGAAAATCAATGATTGAGATGTAATGTAAGAATTATAAGTCTTAAACCGGTGTAAAATGATCCTAATTTATATATATATATATATATATATATATATATATATTGAGGTTCTTTTACACCAGGGAGAAATTGAAAGCTACTATCCAAGCCTTGTCTGAACAATTCCATGAATTATTAACATAATTGTCCAAACTAGCCTTTTAGATGTCTTGGCCATCGGAGATAGCTTCACAAACAACCTAGCAAATGACCCAACACGCTCCATTTCTTTATCAGTCACTATTTAGTTTGCAAGACTATTATAGACCTACAATTACTAGATACACTTTCCTAATCACTTGTCATATCGAGTTACTTCAACTTCCAACCCTAAGGTAGTGTTTGGTTCGATGCTTCTCAAAATTTTCCTAGCAAAGTGAGAACGGGTTTCTTTCTTCTCCACGTTTGGTAAATGGATTTGGTGTCTCTTCCCCATCAATGATGTTTGTCTATCAATCTATGATAACAAAGGAAATCCAATTTTGAACAGTGTTTTGAAACCCTTTTGTGAAGGTGGTTTTCTCCATAGAAAGCGGATATCTGAAAATGGTGGGAAATGCACGACAAATATACCCCTCCAATCTTAACCACACGTCGACTACCCCAAAACCATGTATCATTCTGACAAAACTTGAGATGCGAGTTGAGGGTTTAGAATTTCATCACTCCTTTTGAAAGCCACAATCGAAGGAACAATTCTTGAGATATGGTTTGGGTAAGCTTGATTTGGAGCATTGCCAAACTGTGTGGCTTGAGGAAAGCCCATTTGGATTCAGGCCAGATTGGGAAAAACATGTTCTAAAGCGTCTAAACCCGATGTACATGATGATGTTTTCTAAATCATATGATGATATTAGTGAAGTTTCAGTTGCAAATTATGTAATTCTGATAGCTGGCTAGTCCATCAAATCTCCAAAGTGATGTTGTTTTTGCAGAAGCTGGCCGCTTGGAGAAGACAGGACAAACAGAGACGAAGAAGGTTAATTTTGTCATTTTAATTCCTTTTCCCGTCAAAAACTTATTTTCAACCAAACATACATCAGTTTATTTAACCCAATTTTTCCATCTATATTTTGCGGTACCAAACAACTTTTTTTAAACTTTCCTACCAAACTTACTTTCCTTCCATTTTCCTATCAATTACATTTTCCTAGTATCAAAAACTTTCTCCTGAACCAAACACTACCTAAATCCCCAAATCCATCATTACCCACCAACCTCAAACCAAATTGGAGTACCACAGTCGATTCATCATTTGTTGTTGGAGTAAATTAAAGGCTAAAAGGATTGTGTTTCCACTGCAACGAGACTTGTGCTTTAGGCCACAAATGTAAGAAGATGTCCTTAATTTATGCCATGATGGAAGGAAGTGATAGAGATGCAAACATGAATTTGGAAGAAGACTCGATCATGTGAGCTTAGTCTTGAGGACAAGAGTAACTTTTAAGAGGGAGGGAAAGTAAGGAATCACTATTTTGTTATTTGTTATTTGTTGAGTGAGTCCGAGTAATGGATAGGATCAATTATTTCCTACTCTCTTAGAGATAGGGAGTAAATTTCTATTTTTTAGTTCTTTTATTTCTAAATATAGTTGTGTTGAATAAAATTTATGAAGAAAAATATCCAAGTACTTGTGCATTGAGGCAGGATCCTTTCAATTGAACTCAAAATCCTTAATTTTAGAGCTATCAAAATGTGTCGGCCTTTTGACCTATATAATTCGAAATTGGTAATGTTTGATCAATATAATTCTATGACAATGTACTATTGGCCATCCTAATGCATGGCAACGCGGTTTGGCAGGCTCCGTCGGGGGACTCGTTAGATGCAAGACCGTCTATGAAAATGTCACCATTCATATCATATTTAAGTTGAGAAGAACGCGACATGCAATGAAACGTGTTTAGGTGTCAGGATGTAGATAACACGTCCCTGCACCAGCCGTGTATGTGAAACGTCCTCATAGCTAACGTTTTCATGGTCCTTATAACCGGCTCTGAACATACCGTGATTCTTGGATATAACAAAGTGAAAATGGTACTAATTGAGACGTGTTTAGAGACGTTATGTTCAGTAACGTTTTCTGAGTAACTTAGCATGCCACTTACTGAAAACGGTAGGCAAGCCAACGTATTACAAATAAGACAACTGACATCCAAAAATGGTACCTGCCATAACGTGTATAAAAAGATTCTTCTCTCTCCAAATCGAGTCACATTTCGCGTGAGTGCTGAAAAATCTCTTGCTTTCTGCAACTATAAATACGTATATTGTTTAGTTAATATCAGTTGTGTTCCTCTCCTATGTATACTGATTGAGGTGTTGTTATGTTATTTAATGTTATGATCTTCTTGAAATATTTTTGTTATGGCATAGCATGTCGGGTTATATATGCATCAAATGATGAGGACAATTACATGTTTAATACAATTCTGTAAT